>NC_059361.1:5035000-5170000 GCF_019703515.2 Myxocyprinus asiaticus
TTCCTTTATAATGTTCACAAATGGTTTTTTATTATTTTTTTAAATGTTTTTATTTTCTGTTATGACGATTATTATTATATTAAAAGATGATTTCTACATTATTTGTATAAGAAACATAGTAATAGGCATATATTGTATGAGATATCCTTATTATTTACAGAATGAGTAGGCTTATATAGACCTATTGTTCTGTATGAGAAACAGTCAAACCAATAAAGCACTCAAAAACTTTCATTTGGTAACTATAAGGAAAGCTTTTTTTTTAATTCTTTATTTTATTCATTATTTAGCTACTTGAAGAACAACAACAGACGTACAAACCTTAATCTGTATCGAGGTACACAAACATACAGGCTATAAATGAAAAGGGAAAACTATGAAATAAAGCGAGAGCGTGCCCCATGACGTCACGTATGCATGTGACCACGCCCCCTTCAAGCCTCTGTTTTGACATCTTCGCCTCAGCATCAGCAGCAGCATCCCGAGCATCCCTTCATGCGCGCTCCGGGCACGGAGGAGGTGGAGGCGGAGGAGGGGGTCTCTCGCTCTTTCTGTCTCTCTCTCTCTCTTTCGCTCTCTGTCGGTTCAGCCATTTCAAGATTAACCCGTGCAGCCGGTCACCCAGACGTCCCTCTCTGAACGCATAATTTCTCGTGGTTTTGAAGGGGAGCATCACCACAGGGATGTCAAGTCTGCTGGAGAATCCTCTTCAGGCGGTGCTCTATCTGAAGGAGCTCACCGCCATCGTGCAGAACCAGCAGAGTCTCATCCAGACCCAGCGGTACCGGATCGACATTCTCGAGCGCCGGCTGGAGGATCTAGCGGTTGAGAATCGGCAGCTGCGGGACTCGAGCAGTCATCAGCACCGGCACCCTCCGCGATATCACCCGCCTCCGCCTCCCCGGACCTCCAGCTTGCCCCGAACCAGCCCGGCCAGCAGAGACGGGACGCCCCCCGTTCAAACACAGAGCCAGCAGCACCATCCCCCGCACGATATGCAGCTTGTGCCCGCGGGACCCAGCGATGCCAATCCGGACTCTCCTGATGAAGATGATGATGATGATGCTCAGGACCCCTGCTGTCGGTCCCTGGTCCCACAGACACCTGCCACCCTGTGTCGAGCTGTGGGACTCTCACGCGCATCCGAGTGAGTTATAATCACACAGAAATCTTAGAAGAGCACAAATCAGTCACAATCTGACAGCAGTGCAATGTTGAGGCAGCTTACATACGCCATTAGGATTACATAACAGAGACATTGCACTGTAGTATGTACGCCACAGTGAATATGCAAGTAACTCTGTTTTTATAAAAATGCAGGGGCTCACTGTCCACAGTTTATAATCTTTCAGAAACTATTTGTGTACAGTATATGATAATGTATGTATTGTTTGCATGGCTCAATCCAGTCTTAAAAAATGCACACACTCTCTTATATGATTATTATTATTTTTTCACATTGTAGGTCAGCATTAGTGTACACGGTGTCCTCTACTAACATAACAACTTCAATCAACATTTTTTTTTTCTGATTCTAAATTGATTTGCATGCAGTTTTTATGATCTCCCATTTCTTGCGAGACTGCATGAAATATTTGTACTTAAAAACATGTGTTGTCATACCACGAAGCTATTTAAAGGGACACACTAAAAGTTTTACTCCTAAAGAAATTAATAGTAATTTTGAAATATATAAATAAAATCATGAGCACTCATATGAGATGAAGAGTTCAGTCATATCAGTAACGTTATAAAAGCTGTTTTATTCTACATGGAGAGGGTCCCCTCATGGGGGCGGCCATGTTATGATCACATGACCAGCTGAATACTACTCGCTTAATCTCAGTAACCGCCCTGTTGTTAGATACTTTAGATCAGGGATTAAATGAATCCTGGTTTACTGTGAATAGACAAATGCAAGATAATTGCATTTGAATGATGCTGCATCCAGGCCACAAGGTGTCAGTGTAAGTCCAAGATGACATATTAAAAAATTACTGAGTGCACCTTTAAATGAATTGCAAAACATGTAAAAAAAACATTTGTAAGATTACACTCTAAAAAGTGCTGGGTTAAAAATGACCATTGCTGGGTAATAAACATTAACCAGTGTGCTAGGTTTTTTAATGCTATTTTTTTTTTTTTGCACAGTGTTAAAACGACTGCACATTAAAGGTTCCTTATTTTAGATGATAATAATGATTATAATAATAATATGAATAATAAAAAGCAATTTTTGCCTAGATATGTTTATTGATAACAAATACCGCCAAAGGCTTCATTTCACAAAATTCCAAATAAATAAATAAATACATGCATAAACACATCAATTATTCATTTAATCGACAATTATTTATTCCTCTGCGGCATAAATGCATCAGTGAATTTGAACATAGAAAGTTTATACTGGATGTGCATAGATTATGTTTTGGTTTAGTGTCATTTCTCTTCACAATCTTGATTTCTAATCGGTAATTTCTCTTGGTAACATCAACCTGCCCATGTATGATAGATGACAATTAGCCATCTTAGGCTAATTCTTGCACATTTAGATCAATGTGATGATAATTAATATGTATTGTCCCTGACAAATTAATAAACAGATATGCAAACTACTCACCTTTCAGGTAAAGTAGCCTTTTCTGAAGCTAATTTGCCCAAATTGTTAGTTAAAATGTTTAAAATTGTCTTTATTAAAAATCACTTGAAAAACGCTTAGAAAAAGCTTTAAATACAACAAACAAAACAACAGAAATTATACTTCTGCTATGACTTTCTCACCTTTTTCTCTGCTGAGTTTTCATCCCTGAATAAGTGAAAAAATGGTGAAAAACAGAAAATAAATGGTTAGCAGTTATAGCATCTAAAAATATACAATTTGTCTTTGTTATATATACATTTTTAACCTAAAAATCTTGATTTTGAAAAACAAGTTAATTTCCATGTTATTTGTCAACAATGTTCAGTAAATTACTCAAAAAGTAATCCACTACACATTATTTATCTAACTAAAAATTGTAATCAGATAACGTTAATGATTACTTCATCAGGAAAGTAATCCATTACAAATGACTTATTATTTCTCTAAACTGTAATCAGATTACATTAATAATTACTTCATAGTGAAAGTAATCACATTACTAATTACTTTACATCACTTTCTAAAACACCTCAAAATAATGTCTATATACAGTATACACCCTTCAGATGTCACATAAACGCAAACACACGTAAACATAAATTCATATTTAAAATGTATTATACATAAATAATATTATTAAAAAAATTTGTAATCCTAGTAATGTCCTTAAAAGTAATTACCTTAACTGAAAGTCAGTAAATGTAATCTGATTGCAAGAATTTAAAATGTAATTACAAAACTTTTTTGACTAAAAGTAATCAGATTACAGTAACTAATTACTTTGCTATCAGATTACACCCAACACTGTTCGTCAACTACCCACATTCACTCTTTCCAGGGTAAAAGGTCTTTAGAAGAGGCTTTTAATGCACATGTATTAAAGCAAGTATCGTCGAGACTGCACTTCTGAACATTATTGCAAGTATACATGTGTGTGTACTCACACACACGCTGACATGTGTGCACAGTGCAGCTTTTAGTGACATTCCCATAGTGCATGTGGAGTTTATCCGCCAGCTGGAAATCTAATCCACACTAAGAGAGAGCAAGAGAGCGAGAGATTGTGCGTGTACATGTGTGTGTGTGTGTGTGTGTGTGTGTGTGTATTTCAGCATCTTCCATTACGACTGGTCATCTGGTTCAGTACACATTTTATGCTGCATTTGTAGAGTACTCGCTGTGTGTGTGTGTGTGTGTGTGTGTTTCCCCACGAGCAAAACTAGAATGATACATTCTCCTCTGATTTGTTTAATGGTAACATTATCTTTTCCTTAGGGGTGAAAAACATTTAGTCTTAAAGTCTCAGAGTGTGTGAGTGTGTTTGCACGGGGGTTTGCATTAACAAATTTAGCAAGCTGTGCTGAAAGTGTGAGACACTTTTAATGCACCATTATGCTCTTGTATGCAGCTCATTAATCTCACATCATTATCATTAACGTGTCAGGTTATGACAGGTATATTTTGAGACTGCTGCATTTCTAATAGTGAGTGAAATACGTAGTGTTCTTGTAATTTAGCAGACATTTACTGGAGGATAATTCACAAGAAGTAGAATGCACAGTATAAGATGTTAAATTCTGATTTCTTATTCAATACAATTTTACATTGGTACATTAAATTCCTTTATTATATTTAGCCCTGTTCAAAGTTAAGCCGTTATGGCCAATCAGCGATAAAACTTATACCACTAAGGCAGCTGGCAAAAATTTATTATTAGATATATTAACAATAAATGCATTTTAATGATTGCAAAAGCAGAAGTGCTAATTACTAATCTGATATTTATTGGGATGTAACTTGCCAGGAATTTCCATATCGATTGACATTTACAATTGATACTGCAAAATACATTAGCAAATTTGTGAATAAATTGGTACATCTACAGTCAATAAACTCAATCAATTAATTTATTAACAATAATTAATCAAATGCCAATGAATTATTAACACCTAGTCATGTAGTTGATGACTTTATCCAAAGCCTTTTACAGTTGGATACAATGGGGCCAAAAGCAACCCTTAAAGGGATAGTTCACCCAAAAATGAAAATTCTCTCATCATGTACCCTCATGCCATCCCAGATGTGTATGACTATCTTTCTTTAGCTGAAAACAAATGAAGATTTTTAGAAGAATATTTCAGCTCTGTAGGTCCATACAATGCAACTGAATGGTGACCAAAATTTTGGAGCTCCAAAAAGCACATAAAGGCAGCATAAAAGTAATCCATACAACTCCAGTGGTTTAATCCATGTCTTCTGAAGCGATATGATAGGTGTGGGTGAGAAACAGATCAATATTTAAGTCCTTTTAAGTCCAAAAGCAAAAGAAGATTGTAAAAGTGAAAGTGGAGAATTTTAGTAAAATAGGACATAAATATAGATTCAGATGTAAATTCTTGGATTCATAAAAGTTTTTGCCTTTTTAAAGTGTATGTTGGTACGAATGAAATTTACACCTGCTCCCCATCATGTGCAAATCGTGCATAAGACATCTGATTTCCAGTCATGCCATTGCAGCTCCTATCTACTTGAATGGGGGAACACCGAAATCTCAAAAATGGTTGGTCAAGATTACGATCATAGAACATATTTCAAATCAGCAAAATACTCATCATTCATTCACAAATCATTCAAAATACTGGAATCATAAATTGTGATACTTTACCTTATATTGCGCTAGAAAAACACAATTTTCCTGGCTTGTATAGCTAATGCGCATGCGCGTTCTAGAGTTGATTGACAGGGTAAGTCTGTATCTATAAGGTGATTGGCTCTTTTAACTGTAAGGCGGGACTTCCTTTCTACATCCATTGACCGTTGGGCGCTAGAGCTTCTTGGTTGAGCGTTCCAATTTCTTCCATTCATTTGAATAGAAGTGGCCCATCTCTGCTAAATAACTTCTGGTAATATGTGTAATGGTGTCAAAATAAAAGTTCCTCAAGAAAAATGACTGAACCTGGCGTCGTCCATGTTTCCTGTTCTTTCCAACAACAAAGTGCTTGAACGCAGCGTACTCAGAATTACCACTTCAGAAGTGGGAAGTAGGATAATTCCGACAGCACTTGAAGGCAGCATTACTCCGAATTTACTCATGTATTTACGAAAGTTTCATGAATTAGGCCCGATGTGTTTTTTATGGGGGCTTTAGCCCAAATACTTTCCTTTCACTTATTGGACAGTTATTGTAAAACTTTTGATTTAATCACCTTGAACAAAATTAAAAATTACAAAAAAGTATTTTGTCTCAAAATAAATGTGATAAGTTGAGGGATTCTAATTAGCTACATACATTTGAAACATTTTAAAAGATATTACATAGAACAAAGTCATCCTTTAGAATTGCACGTGATGACCTCATGGATCAGGAATATTTTGCAGTGTAAAGTGACAAACAAGTGTTTAGGAAAGTTGTAAAAGTTGTAGTTTTTGCTGCTATTTAGTGTTTTGGGAGAAAATCAAATCAAAAGTGCCTTTTACCCCGAGGGGCATTTAGTCCTTTGTTTATTACAGAGTCAGTACCCCTGAGCAACCCAAGGTTATGTGTCTTGTAGAGGTTTTACCGATAAATCAGTGCCGATAGTTGTTTTTTGTAATTATCGGTTATCGGAAAAATTGCCGCCAGTAGTTGCGCTACTTATTTATTAATTTTTAAAAATATTTTGTTAATAATTTTAATGAGAAATGTTATTAAAAAACCCACATACAGTTTGCATACCCTGTTAGAAATTGTGAAATTTTGGCATTGATTTTGAAAATATGACTGATCATGCAAAAAAAAAAACAAGGATAGTGATGATATGAAGCCATTTATCATCACATAGTTGTTTGGCTCCTTTTTAAATCATAATGATAACAGAAATCACCCAAATGGCCCTGATCAAAAGTTTACATACCCTTGAATGTTTGGCCTTGTTACAGACACACAAGGTGACACACACAGGTTTAAATGGCAATTAAAGGTTAATTTTCCACACCTGTGGCTTTTTAAATTGCAATTAGTATAATTAGTGTCTGTGTATAAATAGTCAATGAGTTTGTTAGCTCTCACATGCACTGAGCAGGCTAGATACTGAGCCATGGGGAGCAGAAAAGAACTGTCAAAAGACCTGCGTAACAAGGTAATGAAATTTTATAAAGATGGAAAAGGATATAAAAAGATATCCAAAGCCTTGAAAATGCCAGTCAGTACTGTTCAATCACTTATTAAGAAGTGGAAAATTTGGGGATCTCTTGATACCAAGACAAGGTCAGGTATACCAAGAAAGATTTCAGCCACAACTGCCAGAAGAATTGTTCGGAATACAAAGAAAAACCCACAGGTAACCTCAGGAGAAATACAGACTGCTCTGGAAAAAGACAGTGTGGTTGTTTCAAGGAGCACAATACGACAGTACTTGAACAAAAATGAGCTGCATGGTCGAGTTGTCAGAAAGAAGCCTTTACTGCGCCAATGCCACAAAAAGCCCGGTTACAATATGCCCGACAACACCTTGACACGCCTCACAGCTTCTGGCACACTGTAATTTGGAGTGATGAGACCAAAATAGAGCTTTATGGTCACAACCATAAGCGCTATGTTTGGAGAGGGGTCAACAAGGCCTATAGTGAAAAGAATACCATCACCACTGTGAAGCATGGTGGTGGCTCACTGATGTTTTGGGGGTGTGAAAACTGATGGCAAAATGAATGCAGCATGTTATCAGAAAATACTGGCAGACAATTTGCATTCTTCTGCATGAAAGCTGCACATGAGACACTCTTGGACTTTCCAGCAGGACAATGACCCTAAGCACAAGGCCAAGTTGACCCTCCAGTGGTTACAGCAGAAAAAGGTGAAGGTTCTGCTGTGGCCATCACAGTCTCCTGACCTTAATATCATCGAGCCACTCTGGGGAGATCTCAAACGTGCGGTTCATGCAAGTCGACCAAAGACTTTGCATGACCTGGAGGCATTTTGCCAAGATGAATGGGCAGCTATACCACTTTCAAGAATTTGGGGCTATTACAAAAGACTGCACACTGTCATTGATGCTAAAGGGGGCAATACACAGTATTAAGAACTAAGGGTATGCAGACTTTTGAACAGGGGTTACTTCATTTTTTCTTTGTTGCCATGTTTTGTTTTATGATTGTGTCATTCTGTTATAACCTACAGTTGAATATGAATCCCATAAGAAATAAAAGAAATGTGTTTTGCCTGCTCACTCATGTTTTCTTTAAAAATGGTACATATAGTGCATGTTTTGTTTCCCTTGTGTTTGTGTGAGCTGAAAGCACAGACATTTCAAAATAAGTGTCCCCAGTCCATTTTGGGCTTAATTATGCACTAAATCTGATTTTATTTCTGGTTATTATTGGAATTTTAGATGCACAACAAACACACATCTGTGACTTTACTCATTTTGTACTCTTGGAGGACTAAGAAAATGTTTTAACTTAATAAAAATCGATTTTAATCGGCAAAATCCAGTATCGGTCGACCTCTAGTGTCTTGCTCGAGGTCACAGAGGTTAATCAACCCTTATTTCAACTTTTAATCTTCTGTTTTTTTAGCCAAGAATTTGAGTGCTCAGGTCCCCAAAGAAGGACAAATGATGTCACATACAATTATTAGCAGTCATCTGCAGTAATGTGGATTTTAACCGTTGACCTCTACAGGAGTCAGACGGTCCTGCATCAGTTCTGCTGTCCAGCACCAGAAGCCCCAGAAGGAGACTCCATAACCTGCTCCAGGTGAGGATGATTTTCTTCACATTTTCTTCACAGAGTTTCAGTGTGGCATCAGACTTTTGGACCCCACTGTATACACAGTATGCGCAAGTATAGAGATACAGTAAGACCTCAGAATGATAGAAGAGTGTTTGTGTGTGAGACTATGGTGAATCGTACTGTAGTAAAGATGTCAGCATCGGTTAAGTATTCCACTGTTGAGAGATAGCAGTTTTCTGTGTGTGGTCCCTGTGCTCTTGGCCTCAGGCTTTCTGGGTGATGGGATTTAAGCTATCGGAGTGTAAGTGTGTGTGTGTATGAGAGAAAGAGAGTTAGTTCATGCTTCAGGTGTAGTTTAACCCTGATCTGTCCTCTGTCTGATAGAGTGGAAAACTTTCGGCATGAATAAGCACTGTGGAGAGGTGTCTGTGGGCATTGACAATTCTGCATTGTTTAGAGAGCTCTGGTCCCTTCAAGCCTTAGTCAACTTTTAAAAAAACCTATTTAGTGCTGCCAGCAAAGCCAAACCTTAAAAGCTTTTCTTAATAAATAGAGCACCACTCTGGCTGACTACGAACATAATACATCCTAAACAACATAAACTATACATTTGTGGAATCACCAGCTCTTCTTTTCAGCAGACTGTGAGGCAGAAAGTGCTTGTTCATTTTCGATTCTAACAGAAGACTCTTAATCAAATTTGCCAGTTTGAGTGATAAACAGAGAAGTTGTCTGAGGTTGCCAGGCCATTGCTATGTGGTTGGTAAGGTGTTCTGTGTGTTTTTTAGCCTGTGGCTGTGAGGTTCAGTGTGGTTGCTAGGGCACTGCTCTGCGGTTGCTAGGTGGTTGCTTACTGGCCAAAGTCAAAATAGCCCAAACTCAAGTCTATGATATTCTGGTTTCTAGATATGGTTCGAGTCCCTCCTTCAGTGTAAGTATGTGAGATTTTTTGCATAGTTTTATTATACAGCAGGAACATTTCTAAAAAAGTCATTTAGAAATCAAAACATCTCTACAAACCCCTTAGGGGACAGGTAGGGAACCTGCGTTTCTTCACAATAGCTTTATCCACACCTTACGAAAAATTAACTATGGTTTTACTACAGTAACCATATTTTAACCATGATGTTTGTGGAAAACCAAAACTACGGTAATTAAAATCATAATCATTCTGACAAAAAAACAAAAAAACAAAAAAACAAAAAAACAAAAAAAAAACATGGTTACTACAGTACTACCTCTAGTAGTAACACTATGGTTAATCTGAGTTACCATAGTTTTTAAAACCATAGTTTCCATTAAAAAAAAAACATGGCCTTTCTAAAATAACCATACTTTCAACCAGTGGCATAGCCAGAAAATTACTTTTGGGCAGGCCATAACAAAAATGGGTGGGCATTTCTCTCTCTCTCTCTCTCTCTCTCTCTCTCTCTCTCTCTCTCTCTCTCTCTCTCTCTCTCTCTCTCTCTCTCTCTCTCTCTCTCTCTATAGTAGCTCACTAACTGCAGCACAAGTTTTCTGAAAAGCACTAAACTACACAACTTGTGTAGTTACATACTAAAAACACAAGTCATCGTTTACACAAAACCACAACTCTGTTTTATAAAATTTTCCATAAGAAAGGACCAATAACTTCCACGGACATAAACTGAACATATTCAGACCTACATAACCATTAGGCCTGATACTGAATTGATTGAAAAAAAAAATAAAATAAATAAATACAAACACAAAACTATGAATAGACAAGGAGAAGTGTCAGCTTGCAAGAGGGGAAAAGTGATAGCTTACATGCAACTTTATATAAAAAAAGACATGCCTAACCAGTTTCAACGAAATTATGTGACAGAGGCTATCTTTAGTCACGTAAACACTGTATAAAAATAAATAATAAAGGCCTAATAACTTTTATTCGGTTGCGAGGGCTACTTATGAGTCGAAGGCCAGTTTGACTAATTCTGTCATCCAATCATCTTAAAAAAATATATAAAAAAATAAATAATTCAAAACAATCGTTTACTTTGCCTGTTCGCCATGCTCGCACTGTCACTTAGCGGCAGACTAATGCACTGATGACATTTCTAGAGGAGCTGATTGACAGCGATGCAGCCAATTATATTGCATTGCTATTTATTTATTCATTTATTTATGAAATTTTCCTCAGTTTCACAATTTTTTGTGAATTGTTTGAAATCACTTTCAGAAATCAGAATTGACTTTTTGGTTTACATAATATACATACATAATGACATATATATATATTTGAAGTCAGAGAATAATCTCTAATATTCAGGGTGGGCCTGGGTTAAGTGTGGGTGGGCCCACATCCACCCCTGCCCACACGTGGCTATGCCTTTGGCTTTCACTATTGTAAAACTGCAGTTACCATGACAGTAGTAACCAATTTTTTGGTATGAAAAATTGTTTTAAAAACAATGTGCCACAAATCAACCATACTAAAACTAACCATGTTTTTTTGGCACAATGATCATGATTTTTATTACCATAGTTTCTGCTTTCCTTTATTATTGATTTTACTACAAATATCATGGTTAAAATATGGTTACTGTAGTAAAACCATGGTAAATTTAGTGGTTATAATTTAACTACAAATACCCTAGTATTCTATGGTTACTGTAATAAAATGGTTGTAAAAGTTAATTTCATAAGTGATGGATAAAAGTATTGCGGTAAACGGTGCTAAATGGTGCTGAATGAGTCATGTGCCTCATTTGAATACTTAGGGTTTGGGGTTTGTTCAAATATATAATTCTAAGCCTGAGCAATAGTTATATTAACAAGATAAGTACTAGAGTTTGACCGATAGTGGATTTTGCCATTACCGATAACTAAGGTGGTCGAAAAGGCCGATAACCGATTAATCGTCCGATAATTAAAACGATTTACACAGTATTTTCACAGTATATTCTTACTATGACGGGTACAGACATAAAGGCTACAGGAATCCAAAATTAGATGCAGTTTATTTTTCAACCAAAATCCCATTAATAACCAGAAAACAATTAAGATTATAACGGGCGACTCATAATCTATTCAACCAAACCATTCTAATTGCAAAATCCTCCAGCTTCGGCTACAAAGAAACACTGAGGAATAATACTAATAATAATAATAATTAAAAAAACTATCGGCAACTATCGGCACCGATTAATCAGTAAAACCGATATATTTGTACCTTTAATAAGTACAACTAATTATTTAGCTTTTCTACCTGGTTTTGAGATATCGTCATGCAAAACCACAAAAAGCACATTCAGTTTAGTCATCAAACTCCCTGCTACCTACATCACTTCTCTCTTTACTTGTCATTTATCATCTTCCCCATCTCTCAGTTACAGGTGTGATGACTTACGCTATAGAGTTCAGAACTCACATTTATTTACAATCTCAGTCCAGTATGAAACCCCACAGATCAATTGTGTAGCAAATTAATGATCTGCCCAGACTGTGTGAATGACGTCTGTTTTGACACACATTTAAAGTTCTGCAGCATTTATTCTTATTTCTCAAGAGGCGAGTGGGAGTGCATGAAAGATGAAATACTCTGCTCTCTCCTCCTTGTGTATGAGTGCCTGCAGAGCTTAAGTGCTCTTTACTCCAGGGTGGCTGATAATGTGCTGACAGTGGATGCAGTGCACTTGGGTGTGTTGTAAACCAGTGTCTACACCGAGAGGGAAGAAATGGAAATGGGGTTGAGCTGTGTTGTTAAGAAGAAGAAACATACTCTGCAATATCTCCCATGATTTAAACATCCGCCCTACACTCA
This sequence comes from Myxocyprinus asiaticus, assembly GCF_019703515.2. NCBI lineage: Eukaryota > Metazoa > Chordata > Actinopteri > Cypriniformes > Catostomidae > Myxocyprinus > Myxocyprinus asiaticus. Next base: position 5,047,138 of record NC_059361.1, read on the forward strand.
GAAACGCATTCTCGTGAGCTGAACACAAGAACAAAATGGCTTTGTCATGTATGGGATTATGTAAGTGTGTGTGTCCTAAGAGATTTGGGTCAATTCAGTGTTTGGTGTTGGGGATTTCTTTTCAAACTTTCGCAATGGATAATTTTATTATTATTATTTATTTAGGATGAACATGTTTTATAACATTAAAATGTATAACCTGATCAAAGGTAAACTGAAAGATATTTTATTATATATGAAGAAAAAAAAATATTAGAAATGCAATTAATTGAATTAAAAATGTAAAATATTTTTCAAAAACAATAACGATAAATGCTATTTCTAGATTATATTTGGAAGTAGCAGTTTTACCAGCTTTCGATGAGTAGTTTAAAGCAAACTATTTATGGTATTTTTTATTTATTTAAATTTTACAATAGGAGTTTTTGCAGTCTGATTCAATGAATAGTTTAAAACAAAAATTATAAATAGTATTTAATTTAATTTAATTATCAGTAGTAGTTTTGACATCTTATTTGATAATGAAATATTAATAGTATTTAATTTTATTATTATTATTTTATATTATATTATATTTTATTTATCAGAAGCAGTTTTTGCCATCTCCTTTGAGTATAAAGCATAAAAATATTAATAGAATTTAATTTGTATTATTATTATTATTATTATTATTATATTTTATTTTATTTATCAGAAGCAGTTTTTGCCATCTCATTCGATGAGTAGTTTAAAGCATAAAAATATTAATAGTATTTAATTTATTATATTTTTACATATTTATTTTATTTCAATTTATTTATCGGTAGCAGTTTTTGCTATCTAATTCGATGAGTAGTTTAAAGCATAAAAATATGAATAGTATATAATTGATTACATTTATACATATTTATTTTATTTTATTTATCAGTAGCCATTTTAGCCATCTATTTTTATGAATAGTTTAAAGCATATAATATTATTATTATTATTATTATTATTATTATTATTATTATTATATATTTAGTACATTTTATTTTATTTATTAGTATCAGTTTTTGCCATCTCATTCAATGAGTAGTTTAAAGCATAAAAATATTAATATTATTACATTTTATGTTTATATATATATATATATATATATATTCATTTTATTTTCATTTTATTTATCAAGCATTTTTTGCCATCTAATTTGATGAATAGTTCAAAGCATAAAATATTAATAGTATTTAATCTTATTATTATTATATATTTCTTTCATTTATCAGTAGCAGTTTTTGACATCTCATTTGTTTAATACTTTAAAGCATAAATATATTAATAGTACTTTTATTTTTGCAGTAGCACTTTTTGCCATCTCGATCGATGAGTAATTTTCAACATCAATTAAATGGTGATTCAGAAAAAGTCTGAAACCTTGAGTTGATTATCTCATTTTCCAAGAAGACGGCATTGAATTTAAGAGCCGTGCAACAGCACATGCAGTAATTAAGCAGAGTTAATTAGCCATGGGTGTGGGGGTTCTGATCAGTCTAAATAAAAGACAGCAGATCTGGGTCAGCCACTGCTCACATGTGTCATTTGAAACTGCAGCTCGACTCCTGCCATACAGAAACAGAAAGATGAGAAAAAAGACATTCAGCCTGACGCGCCTCCCTGCTTACATCCTCCAGAATACAAGCTCTCTCCTGATCTCAAACAAAAACAGGTATGACTCAGTGGATGGGCGCATGTGCATGTGAAGGTATTAATAGTATGATATATTTTATCATACTATTATGATACAAAATAAAGATCTATCTATCTATTTATCTATCTATCTATCTGTCTGTCTGTGCAGATAGAGGAGCTGGAACAAAAATATGGTGGTCCTCTCATTTCTCGGCGAGCGGCCTGTAAGATCCAGACAGCGTTTCGTCAGTACCAGCTCAGTAAGAACTTCCAGAAGATTCGTAACTCTGTGCTGGAAAGTGGGATCCCACGACGTATGTCAGTGCGCAGGGTTCGGGTACAGAGGGACAGTTTCTCTGCTGAACGGGCGCTGATGGAAGGCTGTTCATTTATGGGCATCCCGCTCACACACTCCACATCATTGCCGGTGGGCGCTGCAGCTACACTCACAAACCTGGAGGACACATTCACTGAACAGGTACTGTTACAACACTAAGTTCATGTCAAATTCTACTTGGAGCTATTTGTTTTTATGGCAACTCTCATAATGCTAAAATGAATCCATGTGCAGCTTTGATGTTGATGACAACAAAATATTTAATCACTACATGAATTCACCTCTAAATGTTCAAAATGTAAAGAAAGCACACCAGGTAACAGTGGCTATAATAACCATTTTAGTTATTTTTAAACGGTCAAGTGTATTTACAAGTTCAACCAAGACATGAACGCTTTTTACAAGTCCGAGTCTTGTTATTCTGGTAATTCTGACAGAGCGTGACACACCATAATACAACATGTACACAAGGAATATTATTCTGTTCTATTCAATTCTATTCTATTGTGTTCTGTTCTGCTAATCTATTTTGTTCTATTCTATTATGCTGTTCAATTCTATTCAGTTTCATTTAAAATCCTATTCTGTTTATTGTTCTATTCTATTGTTATATTATGATGTTCTATTCTATTCTATTCTGATATTTTATTCTATTGTGTTCAGATTTGTTCTGTTCTATTTTATTAAGGGGTTAAATTCTATTATATTCCATTTCAAATTCTATTCGGTTCTGTTTTATTATTCTATTGTGTTCTGTTTTTCTATTCTATTGTAATTTTTTATATTCTATTCTATTCCGTTGTATTATTCCATTCTATCATGTTCTGTCTTGTTATTCTATTGTGTTACGTTTTATTCAATTATCTATTATTCTATTCTGTTTTGATGTTCTATTTTATTCTGTTATATTATGCTATTTTAATATTCCTTTATTCTATTCAATTCTGTTTTTTAATTCTATTCTGTTTGGTTTTATTCTGTGATATGTTGTTTAATTCTATTCTATTCCGTTTTATTCTATTCTCTTGTTTCGTTATTATATACTGATCTATTCTGTTCTTTTGTGTTTCGTTTTGTTGTTCTGTTATATTCTGTTATATTATGTTGTTCAATTCTGTTTCATTTTGATAATATATTCTGTTTTATTTTGTGCTGTTTTGTTATTAAATATTAAAATTCTATTCTGTTATTTTGTGTTCTGTTTTATTATTCCATTCTGTTCTATTCTATTGTTATATTATGTTGGTCAAATCTATTTTATTTTGATATTCTATTCTACTGTGTTCTGTGTTCTATTATGTTGTTCAATTCTGTTCTATTCTTTTTTATATTCTATTCTATTTTTTTTCTATTATACTCTTCCTCTATTCTATTTGGTTCGGTTTTATTCTGTTATGTTTAATTCTGTTCTGTTCTGTTTTGATATTCTATTCTACTCCATTTTATTATTCTATTTGATTCTTTTGAGCTTGGTTTGGTTTTTCTTTTCTGTTATATTATGTGGTTTAATTTGATTCTGTTTTGATATTCTGTTCTGTTCTCTGTTAGGTGCAGTCATTAGCACGATCCATTGACGAGGCTTTGAGCAGCTGGAGTTCTGTGCGAGATGGAGAAGGAGAGAAGTCTTCTGCAGCTCCTCCTTCTGGATCTCATCCTGAGGGTCTCCTGATGGATCCCAACACCCTACCAGAGGCCACACAGAGCAGTTATGGGGAGAATATTCCCCGCAGCGCCAGCAAACTCATGATGGCTTTTAGAGATGTGACTGTTCAAATTGACAACCATAACATTCGCCTCTCCTCATCCATGCTGGAGTCAGTTTCCCTTGGTAACGGCGTATCTAAGGAGACCATCTCAGAAGCCCAAACGGGGGGACAGAACACAGGCCAGTCAGATTCATCGGTCACAGTCGAGCCAGATTTTCCAGCTCCGCCACCCAGCAAGGAAGAGAAGCAGAATCAACAGCCAATTGGATCGGACGGACTGATTACAGGGGCGGGACAAGAGGGGAAACAAGCTAATCAGACTGGATCTGAGATGACAGAAAACAGTTCTGAACCCATCAGTAGTAGCAGCACCTCGACATCAGCGTGTGAGACGATGATCCTGTCAATGCCCCGCCCACACTGCCAGGACACGCCCTGCGGCACCCTCTCGACGGATACTGCGCGCAAGCGTCTCTATCGCATTGGACTAAACCTCTTCAACGTGTGAGTAAGGTTAAAAGGTCAAACTCTTTTTTTTAACAAAGAGAGTTAGTGGCTAAATTGTTTACTGTGGCTGTTTAAGTCTGTGTTTGTGTGTGTGTGTGTGTGTGTGTGTGTGTCAGGATTTGCTATCTTTGCCAAATGTTTCCAAAAAATAAAGAACAATCTGAAAAAACATTATTGGGACAATAAGGGATTAGTTAGGGCCTTTATAAAGATGTTTTCTTGGTAAAGGAACTAAAAAGCTTCATAAAGGGTCTAAATAGTGTGTTATTTCAAATGTAAAAGGACAATGCAAAAAAATAAATAAAAAAAAAAATCAGCATTTTATTTTGTTTAAATATGCCTGACATTCAAATTAACTGTGTAGTTAATGCATAAAATGCATAAAAGCGAATCAATAATTCTATTCTTCTCATTCATTGCATACAGTCCATTTACATGACCAACTTCTTATGAGTGTGCTGTCTTTGTTTATATCGCTGCTGCTTGACAAGAAATGGACTATATAAAAGGATGCAGATGGTGGAATAACCGGAGAAGAAATTCAGAATTAAATTGTCAAGTCATTTTTATTTGTATAGCGCTTTTCACAACACACATCATGTCAAAGCAGCTTTACAGAAAATCATGCATTAACAGAAAATGAAACTGTAATATCGATAAAGTCTTAGAGTCATCATTGCACTTGACACGGCCCATTAGCACTTTGCATGCACAATTTTGTCAAACCCAATTGCGCCTAGTCTTAGCGCATGCTTGCACGAAAATACCAAAACTGACTTTGCGATTATGACTTAGCATAGCACAGCACTTAGCACTAGTGCTCTTAAAATTGGGCCCTAAATTTTCAACATGTTCTTATGTTGAGTGGTGTTGCCCATGCAGAACTTGCCACTACAATGCTAAGGTGTTCTGAGTGTTTTTTTAGCATGATACTATGCATTTGCTAGGTTGTTCTAGTTTGGATCTATTAAAGGAGCCATATTCTACACTTCTGGGCAATATTATTTCCCCCCCGAAGTTCACATAAAGTTAGTCAAGGTTTCTTGCACCAATAGCAAGTTATAATCTCTGCACACATTCTACCTCCATTTAACGAGCGTTCTTGCTCAAAAAATTAAGTTCATAACATGAGGTATTATGCAGATCCTAATGGCAAAAACCTCCAAAATATCATGGTCGTAAACATTTTTCACCCTCTTTTACCCTTTGAATTAAACAGACAAACATTGTTTATGCTACTGTACCTTTAAATAAATATTCTGGGTTTAGTACAAGTTAAGCTCAGTCAACACCATTTGTGGCATTTCCGACTCGTCCCTCCTTTTCTTTAAAAAAAAAAAAAAGAAGCAAAATCGAGGTTACAGTGAGGCACTTACAATAGAAGTACATTTTTGGAGGGTTTAAAGACAGAAATGTGAAGATTATAATTTTATAAAACCACTTACATGAATTCTTCTGTTAAAACTCATGTAACATTTGAGCTGGAAAGTTGCTTAAATAATTTTTTTATTTAAAGTTGTAAAACTGGATATAACTTTACACACAAATGTTAGTAAGTGATTTTATCACACTAAAATCATGTTATCACACATATTGTTTAAGTCTTGTGGCTATACTTTTGAAACGGTGAGTATTTTAACGTTTACGGATTGACCCCCATTCACTTCCATTGTAAGTGCCTCACTGGAACCCAGATTTTTGCTTTTTTAAAGAAAAGGTGGGACGAGTCTAAATTAATTTTTGTAGAAATCAGCATTATGCTACAAATGCTGTTGGTTGAGCTTAACTTGTATTGAAACCGAAATATTTAAAACTGTTATGATTGGCTTACCTCTTCAAATTTGAAATACAGTTAAGTATTTCTAAGAGAAATAAAATGGTTGTAAAATTTTGTAAAATGGTGAATACAGTATATCGCTGCCTAGACTCATGGGTTAATGGACCCTTTTCACAACGTCCGCATTTGCGAAGCAGAAGTCATCATAGCTGGTTAAACTTGAATGGCGGTGAATGGGGGACCACAGTAAATTATTATTTAAAAAAAAATAAATTGTGTATTTTTCCCCTTTTTTCTCCCAATTTGGAATGCCCAATTCCCAGTGCGCTTTTAAGTCCTTGTGGTGGCGTAGTGATTCACCTCAGTCAGGGTGGTGGAGGACGAATCCCAGCTGCCTCTGCGTCTGAGATCGTCAACCCGTGCATCTTATCACGTGGCTTTTTAGCGCGTTGCCACGCGTTAAAGGCTTCACGCCATCCACCGCGGCAACCACACTCAACTCACCACGCACCCCACCGAGAACGAACCACATTATAGCAACCACGAGGAGGTTACCCCATGTGACTCTACCCTCCCTAGCAACCGGGCCAATTTGGTTGCTTAGAAGACCTGGCTGGAGTCACTCAGCACGCCCTGGGATTTGAACTAGCGAACTCCAGGGGGACCACAGTTAATTTAATTTTTGCTTACCCATTTGCTCCAACAGCAAAAGAAATAATCAATGATTATGCATTCACAGCTTTGCAAAAGAAGATAAAAATATAGAGCGCTGAATAACAGCAGTAAAAAGAGAAAAACAGGGAAATTTTCATTCACTCCCTCAGCAGCTGTTGTAACTGATTTCTTTCAAACGTATTCCAGGGTCATTTAATACAAAGTACAATGTTATAAATTTACACTAAATATTTTTAAAATTGGAAATATAAAAATGTTTGCGACATAACGCGTCATAACAGGTCTGTAAATAAAGGGTCCATTGCAGAAATTATATAATGTCTAAAAGATCAGTAGAGTAGATCATACACATTTCAGTTTAAATATATATAAAAATATGTGAATCAAAGCTTGAATAACTTTGAGTTGTATAAAAGTGAATACGTAACTGAATACTCTTGTAGGTTATAAATAAAATCAGGATTTATTAATATTGCATGTGAATATGTAAGAGAAAGATGTTAAACTGTCATTACTGTCACAAGCACTGACTCTTGTACTTTCAAATGATGTATACAATATTAGCTGCAGGAAATGAAGACTACATAAGTAAAGATATACAGCAAAGTAGAGTTTTGTCATTTTAGCGGTAATGACTGAGGGCTGCTTATACAGATGTTGCAGTACACATATGTACATCGGACACATGTGTCACTGAAGTGACGTAGAAAGAATAATCTGTGAATATGTTTGTGGCTATGAACACCTGCTATGTGACACCTGAACTCAAGCTTACAAAGTTCTTGAACAGTTTACATTTTATAATAACTTCTTTATATATATATATATATATATAATTTTTTTTTTTCAAAAGCAATTTTTGAACATTTTCGTGCGGATGACTAAACAGGTGCAAAAATCCAATAGATTACAATAAATTGTGCCATATTGAGATACCAGAATATCATAGAGACCTAAAATGTAGTTATAAAATAAAGAAATGTTGGCAAATGCCATAAATGAAAATTATAATAAAGTGTTATAAGCACTCACTCATGTCAGTCTTGATTTATATTGATATTGTCTTTATCTCCCTGTAGGAATCCAGACAAAGGCATCCAGTTCCTGATATCCAGGGGCTTCATTCCAGACACGGCCATAGGTGTGGCTCACTTCCTGTTGCAGAGGAAGGGCTTAAGCCGACAGATGATTGGAGAGTTTCTGGGTAACAGCAAGAGACAATTCAACAGAGATGTCTTAGAGTGAGTCACATCTTCATAAAGCTCTATGCACTATAGTTTTCTTTGGCTAATAATCATCTCGCACTAGAATACAGAAATCCAGATAAGACCTATCCCCTATGCTAATAACTAATAAATATCCATTGGTCAAAGAGAAAATAAAATGTTTTACAATTATAGTTATACATAGTCATGTATAAGTATAGTGTATAAGTCCTGATAACTAAACTTATTTGAGTTCTGTCAAAAACAGGCTCTTAATTTTTCTATTCTATTCTGATCTATCATTCTATTCTATTCTAGTCTAGTCCATTTTAGTCTATTCTATTCTTTTCTGTTCTATCTATCTATACTATACCATACTATTCTATAATATTGTATTCTATTCTGTTCTGTTATTCTATTCAGTTCTAGGCTGGGTTTCCTGAAGCACTAAGTAGAAAGTTAGCAATACTTTCTGGCATCTTTCACAGTTTATCAAAGACAATGGGACATTTAATACATTTAAATAACATATTTTGATCATTGGAAAGCCATTGTAAGCTATTTCAGAGGATAAAGTGTTGAAAAAATCGCTATGAAATCAATAGGCAGTCTCCGCAGTCTGCGCGTGCGACGTGATCTAAACTACGTTAACGTTATATTAGCCTTCTTTGATAAGCATAATTGCAATGGCAATAGAAAGACGGCATGTTCTTATAAAACAGATTATATAAGAAGACATGTGAGTAATGTTACCACGCAGTTTAAAACTTAAATAAATATGCCTTGATAAATAATTAAAATCTGGTAAACAGAGGAGATTAGTGCGAGAGTGTGCAATGAGAGATTCCCTCTCTCTCTCTCTTCCTCCTCCTCTTCTTTCTTCCTCCAATGGCTGGTTCAAATCGGCTCGCCTATAGTCTTTTTACAAGGCAGTAACAAATTGCATGATGCCTAATGGCAGTAATTTGAATCCTGTTCTGTGTGCATTTGTTCAGTTTCCAGCCAAAGGAACAAAACTTTAGGCTACGTGAGAGTCCCTTATGATTCGCATCACATACTTTCACGTTACATGCATTTATTGCGTCACTTTAATTAATCTCTATGATTGAGCATCAATAAATCTGAAACTGAGTCTTACTAATGCCATCATTATTTCTTTAATTAAATTCTGTAATATTTAATACATTTTGGTGCCTCGACAAGGTTACAAACAACTTCTATGTTTGTTAGTATTTCCATATTATTTTCAAGTTGAGAAGACAAACTCTTGGACATACTGGCCAAAGATCAGCACCACTTTGGACTGGACAGCTCCCGTAATGAAGCGCTTAAGTTCAACTTTATAATGAGCAATCTACATTCTGGCTTGGGAAACAGGTGATACTCCATTGTAAAATAATGAGCGACGTTAGTTAAGATGATTGTAAAAGCTTAAGTTGCAATGCTTTTGGGAAACCCAGCCCTCTTCTATTCTGGTCTATTCTATTCTGATTTGTCATTCTATTCTATTTTATTGTAGTCTGTTCTGTTCTTATATGTCATTAAATTCTATTCTATTCATTTGTTATATTTTATTCTATTCTGTCAGTCTATTCTAGTATATTCTATTCTGTTCTGATCTGTCAGTCCATCTGTCAGTTATTCTATTGTATTCTATTCTATTCTATTCTATTCTATTCTGTCACTCTATAACAGAGATGCCCATACCAGGGCCCGTGGGGCCCGTTATGACCTTTGATTTTGCCTACCTTGCCGTATATGACGGGGGTGGGTGGGTGTTGAATGCTATTGACGCAGCTTTTCATTGCATTAATTTAGCAGATTGCAGAGTGGAGCCAGGGCAACGTTCATAACTGAATATAATGCAGTTCGCAGGGCCTGAAATCCGGTGCGGGATTGCGGGTATTGCGCACAGTTTTAATCATTCCCGCAAGTTCCACATTCATAATGCTGAAAATTCCAGCTCACTTTTATTCACTTTACAGTGCAGCTGCGAATTAGTAAACCAATAGATACAGATGAACAAATCAAATCAATAAACTTGTTTTTGTATCAAACTCTAATTCCAGAAGCTGCGTGAGTAAATCTGCTCTGTCTCTCACTTTCTCTCTCGTGCAGCCGTCAGCAGCACGTTTGAGCACTTGTTGAATTTAGCAAAAGCGCGCGTAGTGAGGAAGTGCTTTGTCACATGTTACAGATGTTTAAACCTTTTTTTAAACCTGTTAATTCGAGATACAAATGGCGTTATACACCATAAGTGAGTGACGTGATAAAACTATATTTTTCCTGTTTATAATCAACAAAGCTGTTAACATTGCAAGTGCACGATAGCGAACGTCTTTCATATCTTGGCACTCCCTCATTATTCATAATGCAGCACATTTGCAAGAAAGGCAGAAATAGCAATAGTTTTGTGTAATGTACCAGCTGTAGGCCTATGGTGAAGAAAGACACTTAAACACCTGTTACATCTCTCATCTCCATCTCTAGTTCCATCCAGGGTCGGAAATTAACGTAGGCTCTGGGCAAAAAACTTCCCCTGCAATCTGAAATACTTCCAAATATATCCATTACAATCTGAATTACAAACTCCCATTTGAATTTTTGCTAAACATTATTTGTTTCATGCCGTCCGTTGTGCAGATGTTGCCGAGTCATTGGTGGAAGCTCGTGCCATAAACGAGCACAGCCACTAAAAATACCAAATGCTACAATGTAGTTAATAATAATATTAACAAAAATAATATCTGGATGTGTTAAATAGCCATGATGTTAAATTAAATGTTATTAATGATACAATAATAATTTGACAGAACATTAACCACTTTTGGTGTATGAATCATATCTCTGATGTTCATTGTTAAGTGTTTATTTTTGCATAATTTAATAGCCAAAACATTTGGAAATATGTTAATGAGAAAAAAAGTTTCGTTTCAGTAACAATGCACATTATGCAACGTAGAGATCGTGCAATTTTGTAATCATTGAAACCTGCCATTTTAAAATTGAATTCATTGTTTAAAGTATTTGACACGAAAGGATGACAGCGTCACAAGTTTAGAAAAACATGACCTTTGTAAAGGTAAAAAATGCCCCCCATTTTTTTTATAATGCAACGTTTACTTTCGGCCCATGGCCCTCAATCAAGTTGGATTTTTGGCCCTTTGTAGGAAAAAGTTTGGGCTCCTCAGCTCTATATTGTTCTAGTTTATTATAGACTATTCTGTCCTGTCATTGTATTCTATTCTATTCCGTTCTGATATGTTATTCTACTCTTTTCCATTAATCTATTCTAGTTTATTGCATTCAGTCATTCAATTCTGGTGTATTCTATTCTGTTCTCTTCTGATCTGACATTCTGTTCTATTTTCTCTAGTCTGTTATAGACTATTCTATTCTGATCTGTCATTCGATTCTATTCTATTATGGTCTGTTCTGTTCTGATCTGTCATTCTATTCTATTTTATTCTACTACAGTTTGTTCAGTTCAGTTCAGTTCTGTTCTTTCATTCTGTTCTGTTCTGATCTGCCATTCTGTTATATTCTAGTGTAGTTTATTATAGTCTATTCTGTTCTGTCATTAATTTTTTTCTATTCTAGTCTATTCTGTCCTGATGTCATTTGATTCTATTCTAGTCTACTCTATTATAGACTATCCTATTCTTTTCTGATTTGACATACTATTCTATTCTAGTCTATTGTGTTCTGATATGTCATTCTATTCTATTTTATTCTTTTACAGTTCTTTCAGTTCTGTTCTGTCATTCTATTCTATTCTATTCAGATCTGTCATTCTATTCTACTTTAGTCTTTTATATTGTATTTTGTTCTGATATGTCATTCTTTTATATTCTATTCTATTACAGTCTGTTCTGTCATTTTATTCTGATCTGTAGTTCTGTTCTACATATGTTTTTCTATTCTATGCTTATTTGAGCTCTTTCTTCAAATGCTGTAAATATAGAAATTCTATGTGGTCTGTATATATCTCTTTCAGCTGTGTGGTGGATGAGATGGATTTTTCTATGCTGGAGCTAGATGAAGCATTAAGAAAGTTTCAGGCTCATGTGCGAGTACAAGGAGAGGCTCAGAAAGTCGAGAGACTCATTGAGGCATTCAGGTGAGAATCACAAACACACATTAATGCCAAACATTTGCACTTGCAATTTACCAGAATAACTATGGCAAATTCTTCCACAGCAGAATATGTGTAAACTTTGGCTTTATGATTTATTGGGTTTTTAGGTAGGCCGAGTTTCTCTTGTTAGCAGTATTCTCAAGACCATTTACTATTTTTATTGTTCATTCATGTGTAATCTCTTTTGATTAGTTATTTGAATTGAAGTTTAGTGAATTGAAAAATAAAAGAGCAATAAATTATGCATTTAAATGGGTATTCCTTGTGCTTTCTTATAAAAGTAGAAAGATAAAAATAGAATATTTTAATATGTTATGTTTACGGTGTATATGTGGAATTATATGTACATATCTCAAGATGGTGCCGTGGATGGCAGCGTCGGTGTGGAGCTCTCCAATGCTTTAGTTGTTTTTGTTTGTTTGTCCTGTGTTTAGTAATTTTTTTCCAATCAGTTTTACAAGGGACATTTTGCTGGACATTTTAGTCAGAGGCGCAGCTGTGTTGTTCATGCACTCTATGAGATGCAGGCGAGGGAAGCCAGCTGGCACTCTGGTCTAGCTCCGTCAGTGCAACTTTGGAACAGCACTACAGAGTATTCATCTAGCTAATCTCCGCTCTCTTCCTAACAAAACGGACGAACTACATCTCCTCACCCGTACAAACAAGGACTTTTCAAACTCTGCTGCCTTGTGCTTCACAGAAACCTGGCTGTTTGAAGCCATTCCGGACAGTACATTTCAACTGTTCAGAGCTGCTGGAGTTAACAGGGAAAACTAGAGGCGATGGCACATGCTTTTACATCAATGAAAGTTGGTGTACAGATGTAACAACGTTAAAGAAGATGTGCTGTCCTAATTTGGAAGTGCTCTTTATCAACTATAAGCCTTTCTACTCACTGCGGGAGTTTTCCTTGTTAATTCTGGTGAGTGTTTATATTCCTCCACAAGCGTGTGGAAACGCAGCACTGCAACAACTGGCTGATCAGATCACAGACATGGAACAACAATACCCGGACTCGGTTATTATTATTCTCTGCGATTTTAACAGAGCCAACCTCACCCGTGAACTGCCACAATACAGAGAGCACATTACATGCCCCACAAGAGACAGAAATATTCTGGATCATTGCTACACAACAATAAAGGATGCATATCGCTCTGTCCCTAGAGCAGATTTGGGACTCTCTGATCACTGTCTGGTTCATCTTCTTCCAACCTACTGGCAGAAACTAAAATCAGCTAAACCTGTAGTAAAGACTGCAAAAAGAAGGACCAATAAAGCAGAGGTGGAACTACAAGCCTGCTTTGACTGCACTGATTGGAGTGTTTTTGAAGCTGCAGACACCAATCTGGACGAGCTCACAGATACTGTTACATCATATATCAGTTTCTGTGAGGATATGTGCATCCCTACTAGGACCAAAAAGCCATGATTTACAGCAAAACTCAGGCAGCTTCATCAGGCCAAAGAGGATGCTTATAGAAGTGGGGATAAAATCTTGTACAATCAGGCCAGAAACACACTGACAAAAGGGATTAGAGTGGCTAAAAGAAGCTACTCTGAGAAGCTGAAAAACAAGTTTTCAGCTAACGACCCTGCATCAGTGTGGAGAGGCCTGAAAGACATTACTAACTACAAGACACCATCCCCCAACTCTGTAGGGAATCAACAACTGGCTGACGACCTGAAAGTGTTTTACTGTAGATTTAAAAATCCCAGTCTCATACCCCACACCCAATCTGACCATCAATTCACACAAACATCAACACCTCCTGCGACCCCCCTCCCACCTGCACTTAAGATCTGTGAAGAAGATTTGTGCTGGGTCTTCCGGAAACAAAAGACAAGGAAAGCACAGGGCCCGGACGGTGTTTCACCCACTTGTCTAAAATCCTGTGCTGACCAGCTGGCCCCCATCTTCACACAGATCTTCAACAGATCACTGGAGCAGTGTGAAGTTCCCTGCTGCTTCAAACGCTCCACCATCATCCCTGTCCCAAAGAAACCCAAAATCACAGGACTTAATGACTACAGACCCGTCTTTCTGACATCTATGGTCATGAAGTCATTTGAGAGACTGGTGTTGGCCCACCTGAAGGACATCATTGGACCCTTTCTGGATCCCCTTCAATTTGCTTATTGAGCAAACAGGTCTGTGGATGATGCAGTCAACATGGGATTGCATCATATCCTGCAACATCTGGACAGACCAGGGACATATGCAAGGATCCTTTTTGTGGACTTCAGTTCGGCTTTCAACACCATCATCCCATCTATTCTCTGGACTAAATTAAACCAACTCTCTGTTCCCACCTCTATCTGTCAGTGGATCACCAGCTTTCTGACAGATAGGCAGCAGTTAGTGAGACTGGGTAAATTCACTTCCAGCACCTGTACGATCAGCACTCTCTCTCCTGAACTGCCGCATTCTGCCGCACTTATCCTTCTCGGCTGATTAGCCCGATTAAGGGCCGGGTGTGCGTAGTCATGGCCTGGTCCCGCCCTCCTCCTCATCACACTTGTATTTTCTATTTGCTTTTTATTTTTATTCTATTTTTTTATATTCTATCTTTGTCTTGTTGCTGTATTGTTTGTGCACTGGAAGCTTCTGTCACCAAGACAAATTCCTTGCATGTGTAAGCATACTTGGCTATAAAGCTCATACTTATTCTGATATATTCTTATGATGGTCTGATTTTGTATGTATATATATACACGTACAGAAATATTTATGTATCTATAATTTATTATGTAAAATGATCAAGAATGGTCTAAGTCTCTCTTTCTCTCAGTCAGAGGTACTGTATGTGCAACCCTGATGTGGTGCAACAGTTCCACAACCCCGACACTATCTTTATCCTGGCCTTTGCTATCGTACTGCTCAACACAGACATGTACAGTCCCAACATCAAACCAGAGCGCAAAATGCTGCTGGAAGACTTCATTCGCAACCTACGTGGTGAGATCGTCTTTGATAATTAAAACTGAGAGTGTGTTTGTGTCGTGTGTTTAGGTCAGTGAATGAAGATTTTATTTTTTAAATAAAGATTCAGTTTATTAATTGCTCCATCTCCATGTTTAAATTTGCATTTTCATATCAAAAGAGAAATTTTGATTACCTCCAAGGAGTGTCGGCAGTGTGTGTGTAGTGTCTTGGACTAGTTCTTGGTCTCTGATCAAATAGTTTTTGATCTGTACCCTACTTTCCGCAGATATACACACACACACACACACACACACACACACACACACACACACACACACACAGACGAGCCATTCTTTAAAGTGAGAGGCAAAGACAGGAGGCTGGAACAAAATGTTATTAGTCAAGGTTTGGTTTATGACAGGACTGATCCATAGAGACAAATAAATCTTTAGTTTAGAAGTTAATATCTGTCACCTAAAAGTACACAGCGAAGGTTCAGCTTTTCCATATATTTTTGTTCTTGTTTCCAAAGAAGAGAGCATCACACAAGACATGCAGAACATCCTTGTCAATAGAGCTTTTCCTGCCTTAAAGGGGCCATTATAACAATGCCAAGATAATAAACAATGAGCATGTTTGCATGCACAATTTTATACTGATTATGCTAAATAAGCTGACAATGTGTAGTCATTTAAATGCCTTGAAGGCCTTGAATATTCCAGATTCAATAAAAGTTAAGCTCAATCAACAACATTTGTGGCATTATCTACCACAAAAAATGAATTTAGACTCGTCCGTCCTTTCCTTTAAAAAAAGATAAAATGGAGGTTACAGTGAAGCACTTACAATGGAAGTGAATGGGGCCAATTTTTGGAGGGTTTAAAGGCAGAAATATGAAGCTTATAATTTATAATGCACTTACATTAATTCTTCTGTTAAAATACATGTATTATTCGAGCTGGAAAGTTGTTTAAGTTGTTGCTTTTTTTAAAGAAAAGGAGGGACAAGTCAAAATAATTTTTGCTGTCAATTGAGCTTAACTTGTATTGAACCTGGAATATTCCTTTAAACAGTTTTGTTTTATCAGGGTAAGGTCATTAATGGTTTATGCAAAAAACAATCGCCAAGCGTTGCACATTTATCAGCATTCTTACCGGCTTATCCAATGTGTGCAAGTGTTGTGCACATGTCTGCTAAATGTTTGACATCAAAACTGGAGAAAAACAGCTCATTTAAAATGTAAACGTGATTTTCTTGCATTGCCAGGTTTTTAGAATAAGCTGATTTTTGATAGTTATCAGTGCATTGGTGTGCATGTAAACACTCATTGTTTGAGCAGTTGTGGGAAATTCTGTTTTTCCACGTAATTTCCTCTTTAAGGAATGCATTATTAATATTTCCTTGGCTATTTCTCTTTCAGGAGTGGATGATGGGGCGGATATTCCACGGGAGATGCTAACTGGGATTTACGAACGGATCCAGCAGAGGGAGCTGCGATCCAATGAAGATCATGTGACCTACGTTACCAGAGTGGAGCAAAGCATTCTTGGAATGAAGACGGTGAGTCAGCTCTGTACCAATTAGACACAAAGGTCACAAGTGAACAGTGCATCTCCTTTTGGTTTGGTTTGTGCCTGTTTGAGATTTGAAAAGGTGATTTTCAAATCACCCCCCCCCCCAAATAATAATAAAAAAAGACTACAATTATTCGTAAATAATATTGTATATTTTTACAATCTTAAAATGAATCTAAATATTTTAATTGTTTTTGTTGTTGTTGTTGTTGTCCTAACTTTGTAAGCATGTAATTCTGGTTCAGTTCACTCTATCTCCCTCAAAATATTCTTATTTTATTCCACTAGATGGCAACAAGTACCAGTAAAAACATTTTTTCCTCTGTCACCTTCCATCACAAAATGCCAATCTGAAATGTAGGTGGCGCTCTAACGCATTTTAGCCCTCACAGATTCGCTCGTCCATAGACATTCAGTCTAATTTTCAGTTCACGCACCACTGCCATTGTTTCACTAGACTAGAAGCTCAATCTAGGTGTCATTAGAAAGCTAAGATCCTCCCCTTTGTATAACATTTAATCATCAGTAGTCGATAACATATATTTCTGATGATTTGTTTAGTATGCTTTTCCTGCTGGACCGCATATTATGTTCTTGACATCTAAGACATAACATTGGACTATACACACAAGCAAGCTCACAGACAAGTAAAAAATGGCAAAATTGTTTAGAAAACTGCCTAAGATAAAAGCAGATATAAAGTTTTTAGCTATTTTTTAGTTTTTAGCTAGTGATCGCCGCATAAATGAGATGTTTGTATTTGATGTCTTACAGAAATCATATTTCACTTTGTGAGTCTTTTGAAAATGTCTCAAATTGTGGTATAGAGGCAACAAAATAAACTGTACAGTCCCATTCTTAAGAATGAGAGCTTTCATCTGATATGTGATTTGTCTATTTAAGTGCTATGTGAAAGACTTTTATATTCATATGAATATTTCTAGCACATGACCTCTAGGTGGCGCTGATTTGGGATGCGAATGTTTTCAGGCCTTATTTTGTTATTTTTTGTAACATAAATGCAGAAGTTTATCTATGAAAAGTTCAGATTCTAAGCTTTCAAACGATACCACATAAGCCTGACCTATGTATTTGGAGATTTGGACATGTTTCACGATATAGCACCCTCTTTTGGACCTGCCGGCAGGTCTAAAGAGTTGAAGAGGCTAAGTATTAAGCTGTGGGTTGTAACACTTCCTGCACCATTTATTCTACAGACATGTATGACACCACAAATCATGTGGCTTGTTGAGAAAAAGTGTGTATGACTTTTCCAAGAAATCAGACTTTTCAGATTGTTTTCTGGTGGACGATAAAATGGGCGGAATGGCGCATAGACTTACATTGAGACAGACCAGAGTTTAGGGACCAGATTATCATAGAGACTTGGGGTTTGGTTCCACTCAGCAACCACTAGGAAGACCCTAGCAACCACATAACAACACCCTAGCAACCACATAGCAACACCCTAGCAACCACCTTCCACATTCTAACATTGTGATGGCAAGTTTAGCACCACTCACATTTTCTTCAGAAAATGTAAAAATCTACTTAAATACCTACAGTGTGCAAAAATCCAGGTCGGAATACCTGCATATTCCCGGCAAAACTGTGCACACCACTATCTCTGACATCATGTGTTTCAGAACAGTGGGGCCATTGGCATGGAGACGGGGTAAACAAATAGTGTGATAGGTTCACAGAAGGTAAACATGGGTTCCATACATGGGCGTCACTTTGTTATAAAAAGTTCAAATAACAACACATACATTTAAATAACTCATTCCTGTGCTGGATCGCCAATTACTATAACATACACAAACGAAATGGAAACTCCTGCTCAAGAACTGGCAATGTTTCTTTAGCACTAGACACTTACCTGACGAGAGCTATTCCAAAAAGTGGAGACATTTTTAAATGATGCCTATGATTCTAATGCAAAAAAGGTGAAACTTACAGTATACACCGATGAGCCAAAACATTATGACCACTCACAGGTGAAGCAAATAATGTTGATCATCTCCTAACAAGGCCACATATCAAGGTCTGGGTAGATTAGATAGTAAGCGAACAATCAGTTCTCATAGTCAACGTGTTGAATGCAGGAGAAATGGGCAGGAGTAAAAACCTGAGCGACTTTGACAAGGGCCAAATTGTTATGGCCAGACGACTGGGTCAGAGCATCTCTGAAACGGCAAGGCTTGTGGGGTGCTTTCGGTCAGCAGTGGTGAGTACCTACCGACAGTGGTCTGAGGAGGAACAAACCACAAACCAGTGACAGGTTGTTGTGCGCACAAGGCTCATCAATGCACGAAGGCTATCCTGTCTGGTCCGAAATGACATAAGGTCTACTGTGGCACACAGTTTTTTTTTTGGTGGTTACGGGAGGAATGTGTCACAATACACAGTCCTGCTGCGTATGGGGCTGAATAGCTGCAGATCGGTCAGTGTGCCTACAATGGGCACGTGAGCGTCGGAACTGGACCTTGGAGCAGTGGAAGAAGGTTGTCTGGTCCAACGAGTCCCATTTTCTTTTACGTCATGTGGACGGCTGTGTACGTGAGCGCCGTTTACCTGGGGAAGTGATGGCACCAGGATGCACTGTAGGAAGATGACAAGCCGGTGGAGGGAGTGTGATGCTCTGGGCAATGTTCTGCTGGGAAACCCTGGGTCCGGCCATTCATGTGGATGCTAATTTGACACGTGCCATGGTTGCAGACCAGGTACACCCCTTCAAGGCAATGGTATTCCCTGATGGCAGTGGCCTCTTTCAGCAGGATAATGCGCCCTGCCACACTGTACACATTGTTCGGGAATGGTTTGAAGAACATGATGAAGAGTTCAAGGTGTTGCTCTGGCCTCCAAATTCCCCAGATCTCAATTCAATTGAGCATCTGTGGGATGTGCTGGACCAACAAGTCCGATCCATGGCAGCTCCACCTCACAACTTACAGGATTTGAAGGATCTGCTGCTAATGTCTTGGGGCCAGATGCCAAAGGACACCTTCAGGAGTCTTGTAGAGTCCATGCCTCGGCGGGTCGGCACTGCTTAGGCAGCATGCGGAGGACCTACAGCATATTAGGCAGGTGGTCATAATGTTTTGGCTCATCAGTGTATGACCTCAAAAAATGTTCCAGTCTGAATTTTGATTAACATTGATGAAATAAAAATAAAAAACGTCACCAATGAGTGAAATTCACTGGTCATTCATTTTTGCCACCTCTGAACTCTAACAACAGTGTGAATCATTTGACGTTTCTGTTATAAAGACAGAGACTGGAAACTAAAACAGCTCATTATTCTTGTGGCTCTTAATTTTGGTCTTCAGATGACAGTGCTTCAAAACAGTGTACCTCCATATGAAATATTAATGTCTTTCTTTGTCCCTGCTGCATCAGACTTCCTTGTGTTCATTTCCTCTGCTTTTGATGGAAGCTGTACCGTCCTGATCTCCGAATGAAATTCATCCAATATTCAATCTCCCTTTTCTGTCTCTCCTTTTCTTCCTCAGATACTCTCTGTTCCCCATCGCAGGCTGGTATGCTGCAGTCGACTCTTTGAGGTCACTGATGTAAATAAACCACCGAAACAAGCGTCACATCAAAGGGAGGTGTTTCTCTTTAATGACCTGATAGTGGTGAGAGAATATATACTGTCTGCATGTTTACGGACATTTTTTGCATTGTGACATTATTTTCAGGACACTTAAGCACATTTTACCCTCCGATTCTCATTACCACAACGCATCTGGTCGATTTACATTTACAATTTCCATTGTTTTCAATGATGATTCTCATTACCGCAACAGTCAGTACAATAAAATTACAATAAAAAATATGCTGTTGTACAATGAATTTCAGTGATTTTTTTTCATGTTGTGGTTATGAGAATATCATAATGGCTATTTTTGTCACGTTATTTTAATAAAAATGGGAGGAAAATGTGCGTAACTGTTGTGAAAACATTTTTACTATGTAAAAAGACATTTTTGTATGCAAAATATAATTTCTTATTCCATTCAGTTTGGAATGCCCAATTCCCAATGTGCTTTTTAAGTCCTCGTGGTCGCGTAGTGATTCGCCTCAGTCCGGGTGGCGCAGGACGAATCCCAGTTGCCTCCATGTCTGAGACCGTCAACCTGTGCATCTTATCACGTGGCTTGTTGAGCGTGTTGCCACGGAGACATAGCGTGTGTGGAGGCTTCACGCCATCCACCGCGGCAACCACGCTCAACTCATGACGCGCCCCACCGAGAACGAACCACATTATAGCGATCACGAGGAGGTTACCCCATGTGACTCTACCCTCCCTAGCAACCGGGCCAATTTGGTTGCTTAGGAGACCTGGCTGGAGTCACTCAGCACGTCCTAGGATTCAAACTAGCGAGCTAGCAAACTCCAGGGCTGGTAGCCAGCGTATTTTACCACTGAGCTATCCAGGCCCCCCCAAGGCCATGACATTTTCTTGATATGTTTCGTGAGAGTCCGAAAAATAAAAATTATTTCATTTACTCACCCTCATGCCATACCAGATGTGTTTGTTTCTTTCTTAGCAGAACACACATGAAGATTTTAAGAAGAATATTTCAGCTCTGTAGGTCCAAGTGAATGGTGACCAAATCTTTCAAGCTCCAAAAATCACATAAAGGCAGCATAAAAGTAATCCATAAGACTCCAGTGGTTAAATCCATATCTTCTGAAGCGATGCAATCACTTTGGGTGAGAAACAGATCAATATTTCAATCCTTTTTTACTATAAATCACCAGTTTCACTTTCACTTTCAGAATGTGAAAGCGAAAGTGAAAGTGGAGATTTATAGCGAAAAAGGACTTAAATATTGATCTGTTTTTCACCCACACCTTTCATGTCGCTTCTGAAGACATGGATTAAACCACTGGAGTCTTATGGATTACTTTTATGCTGCCTTCATGTGATTTTTGGAGCTTGAAATTTCTAGTCACCATTCATTTGCATTGTATGGACCTACAGATCTGAGATATTCTTCTAAAAATCTTCGTTTGTGTTCAGCAGAAGAAAGAAAGTCAAACACAGCTGGGATGGCATGACGTTGAGTAAATGAGAGAATTTTCATTTTTGAGTAAACTATCCCTTTAATTCTCCTTAGCTATGAAAGACTGACCTCTGAGCAATTAAATGTACCTAAATAGATCCTAAAGCTGTGTCCGAAGAAGAAGACTGCTGCCACATATACGTTCTGCAAAGCCTTGGGGTTACTGGGAATGCAGTTCCATCTGTTTGAGAATGAGTGTAAGAATACACACAGACACACACATGCACACACCAATCCTTGTTTTGAATTGCGTATTTCCCTGCAACACAGTATGCAATAGGCAGTATGCAGCAAAAAACAGCACAAAAATCCCTGTTTTAAACCCCTCAGTGCAGGACTTTACTCTATATTTGCAGTGTCAGATGTGTACGATGTTTGTTTTCTGTCACAGATTACCCTCATGGAATCACGATATTGTCTCCGTTCTCTTCGGAGAAGAAGCAGGTTGTGAGCTTCTGTTCTCAGAGTGCTGAGGAGCTGCTAAAGTTTGTGGAGGATCTGAGAGAGAGCATCGCAGAGGTGGCAGAGATGGAACAAATTCGTATTGAGTGTGAGTGTTTGAAGTTTGTGTATTGCATGTTAATTCACTTACATACACGCCACCCTTCTCTATCATAACAATTTGAAAATTATTTTTTGCCTTGTAGTTCGGTATTTCAATTTATTTGTTATTTTTTAAGGTAAATTTTTACCGTTAAATAGCTACATTACAGTACATTAGTGTATAGGCTATATGTGTGGGCACTTATCCGAATAGCACATACAACAGTGCATGTTTTCCACATTTCTAGTTGTTTATGAGTAACATAAATAATTTATACTTTTTTTGTTGTTGAGTATTTTAATTTATTATTTTGTAAAGGTTATCTAAAGCTGAATTCTCTGTATTCCTCTGTGATTTGAATGCCACTGCTGCAGGGAGTGTTTTAGCCTTGATTAAAGTGAATTCTTTATGCTGCTCTCAGGGGAACTGGAAAGACAGCAGGTCATAAGAAATCAAATGAACAAGAACGGCGCACAGCTAGACATCCATGCTGGACCCAGTTCTGCTGCAGGTACACACAAACACACACACATAGAAATGGTCATATTGAACAATAATAAGCCAGTTTTTTTTTTTTTATATTTTGTGCCTTTGTGTATTTGTTTGGTTTGCAGGGGATGATTGTTACGACAAAACAGGAAGTAACACGGTAGAGGTTTGTGTCAATAAATAGTGGTGTGATTGCAACTGAGAAAACATAAGTTAAAATTACACTACCTGTCAAAAGTCTGGGCACTTAAATGCTTGAAATTAGTTTTGAAGAAAACTTGTTTTGGAGGAGTGTGCAGAGCTATAGTCTAGACAATGGAAGAAGCTAAAATATGAGAGAGTTTTGATTTGTTTAACATTTTTCACAATTCCCATAATTCAATTTGTGTTATTTCAAAGTTTTGATTACTTAACCATTGTCCTAGTTTGAAAAAAAAAAAAAAAAAAAAAATAATAATAATAATAATGTATATATATATATATATATATATATATATATATATATATATATATATATATATATATATATATATATATAAATAAAGAATGAGTAGATGTGTTCAGATTTTTTGATTGATTGTGTCAGCCTGATCTCATGAAAATTACATGATGGTGGCAACATTTTTGCTAAATTTTATTACGTGGCTCCTTACACGTATTTCAGCCATTCCGAGGTGAAAGTCCATTGTGTGGCACTAAAAGCAAGTAACTTTTTTCCTTCCAAACAGATGAGATTTTTAAAGGTGCACTCAGTAATTTTTTCCTCATTTAAAAAGTTTTACTTCAACAGAAATTAATTGTAATTTTGAAACACATCTAAAATCATGACTGCTTACATGAGATGAAGACTCCAGTCATATCAGTAACCTTATAAAGGCTGTTTTATTCTTCACGGAGAGGGTCCGCACATGGGGGCGGCCATGTTAGGATCACATGACCAGCTGAATACTACTCCCTTAATCTCAATAGCCTCCCTATTATTGGATACTTTTACTCAGGGATTTAATTAATTGTGGATGGCTGTGAATAATTAATTTCTACAATAGCATTTGTAACTAAAAACTATTGATTTTGAATGATGCTGCATCCAGGCCACTAGGTGTCAGTGTAAATCCAAGACAACATATTCAAAAACTTACTGAGTGCACCTTTAATGTTACTGCTCTATCATGTTTTAAATCATCAAACCCGACCTCCCTACCCTAAGCCTTAAACCTTAAACCTAACCAATGTTTTAAACAGCAAATGTGAGAAACCACATAATTTTGTGGTGCTTCTATGACACTTTCGGCTCACGTGTCGACTCGTGTGCTCTTCAGGACTCGTTCCCCAGTCCTTTACATCACAAATGCAATGCTCAATAAGTTTAGCTACCGCACAATTTGATCACTCTCAAACAAGCTTGTAACTGTAGTTGTCTATGTAATGCAAATATTAAAATGCATTGGCTTACAAATCATGCACTATTGTAAAAGTGTTTAGATGTCATAATATACGGATATGAAAAATGTACGCAATTAATCATGCCCCTGACCTGTATGTAAATTCCATAATAAGGAATGTTTCCAAACATCGGAGCAATTCAAGCTTAATATACCAACTTGATGCAGTAGGGGGCAGTCAGCGCTCCAGCTGTAACCAAGTGTATCTGTCTTTTGCATCTGGCAAGACGACAAGGAACACCCACTACACGACACGCACACTCAAAGTTACACTCCCCATGGATCATAAAGCGATCCTATTGGCTAAAATAACTTTTAAAATCCTATGCAATCGTTGTATGATTCTGTTGACTTAACTGTGTACATTTAACAAAGAATAACTTTCAAATTTTATGTCACGTATCACATTATTAAACCGAAGATATAAATGGTAAAATAAACATTTCTCTGTTCTGTTTTCTCTAGTTAGCTCACAAGCTAACCGGTTTGCCAATTAGCTTAGCAAATGCAAGCATCTTTTCCTCTTCATTTTCATCACATTTCTCCTCACTGTCACCACCTACTGATACGGTGATATGATATTCAATATAACTTAAGCTGCTGTATATTTAATCATTTTAATTAAATAAACACAACAAACACAGTGTATGAATGTGCCATCCAGCTGTTGCAAGACTTAAGCTATAAGTTATTTAAAGGGGATGTAACTTTTAGTAGGCATGTCTGTCTGATGCAATGAATACTAGACTAACAATTAAAAGTAGGGCAGAGGAAAGTAGGCCAATTATAGGGTTATGTTCAATGATATTGAAATAAAACAAGCAATATTTTCACTTATAAAGCCACTTTTTGTATTGTTTAAAAATGATTTACTTGACTGTTGCCACAACATGATGTAATGTATTTGAATTATCGGAATTATAATATTGATTAGGCCTATATTTTATACTTTTTCAGTAAATATTGGTATGTGATTAATTTGATTAATTAATCGGCACATCATGTAATTAATTCAGTTGACAGCCCTAATAGTAACGTGATTCAATGAGACCAGGCTAGGTAGTGTGTGCATGCATATGTGTGGTGACAGCATGACTTCTAGTGATGGCTTTATTTTGTATTGTCTATTTAGTTATTACTATCTCCTTACAGAATCAACGATAACCTCCTCACTTCTCGCCCATTATCCTTTGACCCCTGTGCACAGTCTGTTCCCTCTAGTCATCAGAACAGAGATGCCATGCCCTCGGTGTCTCCCAATCAAACACCACTAGTGCAGAGCATTAACAGCACTTCCACCCCCAATATAAAATTCGACATCCTTCACGTTGCCCTTCTGTACCATAACACCCTTCACTATGGCTTTTGCTGACTGCTGTTTTAAACCCTGCATACAGCTGCTGTTGTTGCGAGGTGAAATTCTCATGTTTTCACACATAGGCGAGTGCATTGATAAGCGTTTTGACACATTTGGCCTTTGCTCTAAATTTAACACAGTGCTCAGTAAGGTCATGTACGAACAGGACCAGTTGTTCAAATATGGAGTTGTAGCATTGAGTGCGTTTACATGCACAACAATGCACTAATAACTACCGAAAATTAGCATATTTTATTTAAAGATCTGACAAAGCAAGAGAACCCGCATTTACATGAGATTTTAAATCATCTGGTTATTTTCAGGGCGTGCTGAGTGACTTCAGTCAGGCTTCCTAAACAACCAACTGGCCCGGTTGCTGGGGTGGGTAGAGTCACGTTGGGATAACCTCCTTGTGGTCATTATAATGTGGTTCTTGCTCTCTGTGGGGCATGTGGTGAGTTGTGTGTGGACGCCGTGGAGAATAGCACGAAGCCTCTACACGTGCTAAGTCTCCGCGGTAACGCGCTCAACAAGCCACTTGATAAGATGCGTGGATTGACGGTCTCAGACGTGGAGGCAACTGAGTTTCGTCCTCCGCAACCCGGATTGAGGCGAGTCACTACGCCACCACGAGAACTTAGAGCGCATTGGGAATTGGGTATTCCAAACTGGGGAGAAAAGGGGAGAAAATCCAAATAAATAAATAAAAACGTGCATGTAAACACACTCATTGTTAGATAAACTGAGGCTGACATTGTGCCAAAAATGTTATGTCGTTGTTCGCACATAGCGTGAAAAAAAGCCATAACATTAACGTTCGAGCATTTACCGATGTAAGCATCTGCTGTCATAGAGTTTATTCAAGTTCCTAAGAAGCATCACGTGACTATTTGTACGGCAAAAATATGTCGAAAATATGTTAGCTTTATTTAGCAAGCTAGCTATGCTGTGGAAGTAAATTACGTTAAATCATTGGTTACGTATATAATCATGGTTCTATGACTGGCGGAAGACCGCCAGAGAGCACTACAGAGTGGATACCTTCGTATCTCCTTCCTTGCTGAGAAACTAATATAAAAGCTGTCACCTCCTGACTTGTTGATGACGTGGCCTTGTATAAATACCCATCATGCACGTCATCACTTCCTCCGGAGTCATCTCACTGACCCGAATGTCTGGAGGCTCTGGCGGTCTTCCGCCAGTCATAGAACCACAGTTACATACGTAATCAACGTTCTATTTCTTTGGCTCCAGACCGCCAGAGAGCACTACCGAGTGGAAGACGAATACCAAAGCTGTCACGTATCTGTACGAACCCTGTTAAAAATAATATAAAAGAAAACACTGGCTCATGGTCTTTTCATTATTTTAATAATTGCAATACTTTGTTATATTACCCTTGCAATAAAAAGAGCAGTGTGGTTCTACAATTCGTTAGTAAAATATTGCATGTAACGAATCCTTTTATGGGATTTTACTACGAGCTTAGTGCAAACTAATTTCCGAACCTCGCTGGTATTTTTAATGTCATGAGAATATAACAGGCACACTGATATACATATTAACTAATGTACATTAAGACAAAAAACCATAAGCAGACTTTCAAAAACAGACCGGGTTTATGTTTGCAGTACAAAGGGTTCATGAAATATAACTATTTATTTTTAAGTATATAATTTTCAGGGGTGGGTATCAGCTGCATGTCCAATGCCAGAGTTTGCCAGTTGATTAGCGCCACCAACACGCTGGATTGAGCAGCTGCAGAGACTCTGGAAAAATTACAAACAACTCATCTCATTGGTCAGTCAGTTTCATCTCAGTCCAAAGAAGAAAATAATCAGACCACTCTATGTAAAAAATTAATTTGGATTTGTCGGACTTGGTATGAATAGCGTCAACGAAATTCATTGTTCCCATTAAAAAGCTCTTTCGGAACGAACAATTGCACCAAAAAAAAAAAACTTGGTGTGAATAGGTCTTAAGTCAGTAGTAGGGTGTGGTAGGGCATACAGCAGCTTTAAATGTTGGTTGAACATAACAAGTGAAAGACTTTTGAAGTATGTAATAAGGTAGTTAAATTGGATTAAATTAGTCCAGAAACACCATTGGCAATATTTTCAATATTTCCTGCACTGGAATTCATTAAAGTGTATATTCTTAATTAAAAAGACCAAGGGGGAAATTAAAAGCACAGAGCTAATGTGGGCAGACAGGCTACAAGTGCACGTGATCAGGGGATGCCACTCGTATATACACATGCAAACAAGGTCTATCAGTGACAAGGTGCAAATTAAACAACATCTTATAAGGACGCTCGCCGCCAAGTGTCTGAGCCCTCAAGGGGTGCTTGGTGCTTCTTACAGACGGATAAAAATACAACACTCTGATTACCAGCACAGTATTCAAAGGGAACACGTAAGGTTCATTATCCAAATCATGATAATCCAAGTGGGAATTCAATGGATCTCATTTACTAACTGTGTGCATGCATGTATTTGTGTGTAAAATCTGCGTGAGAGTGTAAAAAAGCCAATAAATTTGCACAACATTTTTCAGAATTTAAACTCAAACCATGTATATGCAAAAATCAGTGCTGCTAGCCATAGAAACATTGTATGTGTCAAACTGAAATGCTTTTACATATTTGCGTATACTGTATGCTATTACTTATAATAAGGCTTACTTATTTCAGAGTAACAAAAATTATGTGCTATAGCTCGATCTTCATGTATTCTAGGCCTATAAAAAGGTGTTTATAGTGTTTTAACTGATTTTAAAACAAGACACATTTGGCTTTACTCAAAGATCTCTCAGTTGAGAAAATATCTTTAGACAACCTTCTGTGAAAAGCTCTTATACGGACATGGTTTGGGCGTGTCTTATGCTAATTACTAACTGCAGGAATGCATTCCATCATTTAAATAATCTCTATTCGTCAACATAAGAATGAGGTAAGAAGCGATTTATGTGTGCACACACCTGCTCTGCACTACAAAGGCAAAAAGCAGTAAATATACATTTTGTTCAAATTGAGACTTTGGCTCAACTATGTTCAGATTCAAAGAAAACTGAGTCTGAAAATTGGTGGTGTAGTGGACTAAAGCACTGAACTGGTAAGCCGAAGGTTGTTGGTTCAATCCACACAGCCACCACCATTGTGTCCTTGAGCAAGGCACTTAACTCCAGGTTGCTCCAGGGGGATTGTCCCTGTAATAAGGGCACTGTAAGTTGCTTTGGATAAAAAGTGTCTGCCAAATGCATAAATGTAAAAATTGCAGTAACATCAAAATCTAAGCTGAAAACCCCCCCTCAAATGACTCTTTTGAGCCGGTTCTTTTGAATCTACATTGCGACCAGTGTTGTGTGGTTCCCGAACGAATGATTCTTATGAACCGGTTCTTTTGAATCTACAGTGCGACCAGTGTAGTGCACTTTCCAAACAAATGACTCTTTAGAGCTGCTTCTTTTGATTCTACAGTGTGACCAGTGTAGTGCGGTTCCCGAAGAAATTGCACTTATGAGCCAGTTCTTTTGAATCTACATCCCGACCAGTGTAGTGCAGTTCCCGAACGAAAGACTCTTATGTGCCGGTTATTTTAAAACTACAGCACGAAACATACAGCACTACCTGTAAAGGTAGATATAAATGAACGAATTACACTTATGAAGTGGTTCTGTTGAAACTGCAGTGCAAAACATAGTGCAACCAGTGTAGTCTGACTCCCAAACGAATGACTCTTACGAGCCGATTCTTTTGAATCTACAGGGCGAACAGTGTAGTGCAGTTCCCGTACAAATGACTCTTATAAAGCGGTTCTTTTGAATCTACATCGCAAAAACAAATTGCGATCACTGTAGTCCGATTCCCAAATGAATGACTCTTATAACGCGATTCATTTGATTCTAAAGTGCAACCAGTGTTGTGCGTTTCCCAAACGAATGACTCTTATGAGCCAGTTCTTTTGAATCTACAGTGTAACCAGTGTAGTCCGATTCCCTAAACAAATGACTCCTATGAGCCGGTTCTTTTTAGTGAATCTGGCTTCCGTTATGTCCAGCTTGAAATATACATTTTATAAAAAATTATTTATGAAGGAAATATGTTGGCACATTTTGTTTGTTTAGAATTTTATTTAATACATATTTATAGTAGAACCAATTATTTGAATTATAAAAAATGTTTTTAAAAATTCATTAAAGTCTGTGTAAACTGTCTGTCTAATTTATCTCTGGTTAGATATATCTGCCCTGTTGACATCTGAAATTATCATTTGGCAACAGACTGCTGAGGGCAGTAAATGCAATGAGAATTTCCTCAAAAGTAAGAATCATTAATAAAACTGTAAAGTAATCGGAACCTAAATTAAAAACTAAATCTTTCAATTCTTTAGGATTCCCATCACTACTGCATTCTGAGCACAGTGTTTTGAATTTTGCATAACAAACTTTTCTGCACACATAAGAACGTTGTACGCAAGTATAACCGAATGAGACCCATAACAAAGAGCTCATTTGTGTACCATAGCTTTCACCCACTCCGACTGCGCTGTTTGTACGTGTAGTCGTGCTGTGTGTATGCCGCCTGCATGCTGTGTGGCATGGCCTGGTCGTGTTTTCCGCACCAGAGGGCCGTGAGAGTGCAGCAGGCCAGGCTGATAACGCTTCCTGCTTCTGGCTGTTTCTAAACTAGGTGTCAATTCACAACAGGCTCCAAACGTACCAACTCAGCTCTGCTCTGGCCCCACCCAGCGGTCAGCAACACCTGGCCGTCCTGCCTAGCCCCACCCCTGGCTCCGCCTTCACCATCTCCCCCGACACCCTCATCCAGTGCCAGCAGATTGTAAAGGTGATCGTCGTCGACGCTGCTGGGCGTGGCCACGTGGAGGCATTCCTCAGCCACAACCCCGCCCATCGCCTCATCCAATCGGCCGTCTCCACGCCCACCAGGTCGCGGGAGGGTGGCCAGCAGCAGCCGCCCCTCCCTCCTCCTCCACCTCCTTATCATCACCCACATCAGTTTTGCCCTCCGACCCCTCCACCTCCCCGCCACCTGCTGAGTCAACGCAGGTATTCAAGCGGGACACGCAGCCTAGTCTAAGCACATACACACATATTGATGTGTAAACTCCGGTTTATGGAATAGTTCTCCAAAAAATTTTAATTCTGTCAGCATTTACTCACCCTCATGTCGTTCAAACCTGTATACTGCTGTTTTTATTAACTTAAATTTTAGTCTGATCCTCACACAAAGCTATCATATGACTTCAGAAGATTTGGAATAAAGTGTACAACTCATATGGACTACTTTTATTGTGTTTTTTCTTGTCTTTTTTTAGAACTTAAAGGGATAGTTCACCCAAAAATGAAAATTCAGTCATTGTTTACTCACCACTGTATTGTTATAACCCTATATGACTTTCTTTCTTTTTCTTAACACAAAGGGAGAAATTGTGAAAAAATTTTGTGCTCAGTGATGTCATACAATGGCAGTTTATGGTGACCACCTCTTCAAGCTTCAAAAGAACACAAAAGTATAATTCAGAAGTCTAATAAATTATTCCATGAGACTCATGATTGTTATGAAAGCATACGATAAGATTTGGTGAGAAACAAACCGAAATCTAATGTATTATTTAGTGAAAATTTTCACTGACTGTTGATCTCCTGTGTGCATTCATGATAGCACACGAGAGCAACAGTTCACGCAGACCCCTTGCGACATTGGGGCGTTCAATCGAAAATTCGTTTTGTTTATATAAAAACAGGTCTGCTACAGCAATAGCGGCAACAGAACACAACACAGCTGCACACAAAACAGAGAACAGAACTAACTAAACATGTCTGAAGAGTTTGTAGTCGAGAATTTATGCATTTCTATTGAACGGAGTATTCGGGAAATCAAACAGAAACATAGAGGAGTCTACAGGCAGCCACAATCACACCATGTCCTAACCTGATGGCAAACTACACTTGATAAAAGGTATATTTTCTTTGGTAATCAGTTTTTGTAAAAATAAGGCTGGGCATAGAAATGCATCAATTTTTCGCTGTGGCGGACCTCTTTTAAGATAAACAAAAGAGTTTTCGATTGAACGCCCCAATGTCGTGAATATCATGAACACCCACAGGGTATCAAAAGTCAATGAACATTTTCACTAAATAATACATTAGATTTCGGTTTGTTTCTCACCAAATCTTATCGTATGCTTTCATAACAATCATGAGTCTCATGGAATAATTTATTAGACTTCTGAATTATACTTTTGTGTTCTTTTGAAGCTTGAAGAGGTGGTCACCATAAACTGCCATTGTATGACATCACTGAGCACAATTTTATTTTCACAATTTCTCCCTTTGTGTTAAGAAAAAGAAAGAAAGTCATATAGGGTTATAACAACACAGTGGTGAGTAAACAGTAACTGAATTTTCATTTTTGGGTGAACTATCCCTTTAACAGATGTGGTCAGTATGAACTTCCATTGCAAATTATCTTTTTGAATTCTACTGAACAAATTACAACAAAAGGTTTAGAATGGCATGAGGGTGAGTATTGTAAATAAAGCCAGAATTTTCATTCTTTGGTGAACTACTGTATTCCTTTAACCAAACACTTTTATCATCTATCATTTACACTCTATTTAAAATTCACAGAATAGCACAAACAGTCCAATTTAAAATGTATAAGACTCACTTTCATCTTTCAAAAGAAGCTACACGTAGAATTGCTGGGTCCTCATGGCCTTAAAGTGAGTATTTAAAGTGCGTAGATATACAGTATTTTTTAAAGAGGGGTTTTCTTTCCGTGTTCACCATATCCTCCTAATAAAATGAAGTGTTTATATATTTAGATTTTCCTCCTTTAACACCCATGTTGTGTGTTGCCCCGGTCTGAACTAAAATAGATGTTCGATTCAGATTTATTTGGAATAATTTTGAACAGGGTAGATAGAAGAGTGTAGAGAAAGCCAAATTTGTGTTCCTAGACACCACTTTAAAATAATGTTTACAATTATGTATTATGTGCTATCATATTTTGTATGCAAACTGAAAGTCACTACCCTCTTTCAAAGTTTTCTGCTCATATTTTCTCCAAAATGTTGTTTATAAATTTCTGAAAAATAAAAAAAGCAAAAATAAAAGAACTTGGTTTTGATAGAAAGATACATTGACAGTGATTAAATTGACGGATATCGCAATCCATCAATTGAGTTAACTTACTGTTGTCTCAAGTAGACGTTCCTACTCCGGCTAAAGTATCCAAAAGGTGGATCATGTGAGCTTCAATGTCTTTACTTCCATTGGTAGTTGCCATATCACATCACTGCTCATTTGCATAAAATTTAATTCTCCTCAATTTTGTTGCATCGCCAATGGTCACATTCACTCATCAAAAGTCGCTAAGTCTCTTTGAAAATGAATGACTTCCGGACAATTTGTCCACACTGTAAAAAAATACAAAGTTGAGAAAACCAGCTGCAAAGCAATTTTGAGTTTACTCAACTTCTGTGGTAAAGGTTGTGCCAACTCATAATTGAAAGTTCACTAAAACTACTATTTTAAGTTGTGTCTAACTTCCTCAGTAAGTACACCTAACTAAAAATTATGAGTTTGTTGAACCTTCAATAGTAAGTGGAGTGAACTACCAGTCCAACTTTAAAAAATAAGTTGGCACAACTTTGTGGCCCTGAAGTTCAGTAAACTCAGAAATGCTTTGCAGCTGGTTGCCTAACTTTTTTAAGTTGTCTCAACTTTGCCTCTTTTTTTATTTTTTTTATTTATATATCTAAAATGTACATCCAGATCTTTCACCAAGACTCTTGTATGCTCCTTTCATCATTTTTAGAGTACAAATGCTGGGAGTAAAAACTGAACTGTAAATACACTACATGTGAATAAGTACTTATTGACGTATGCAAAATGGCACATTTCGAAAGGAAAAATAAACTGGAATTAGACAAAGTTCTCAACACAGATGTTAATAACATTTAAAAGTGACACAAATTTAGTCAATCAAGTAATTTAACAGGAAGCTGACATACTAAGTTGGAGACTGTATCCTCTCATATGTTGCATTATTATAGAATTGCTGAATCTTTCAAACTGTTGTGAGTGCCCTGAATCCAAGAGATTTTTATGAGATTTAGGTCTGGCCTTTAAATTTCTGGATAAAGGCTACAAACTCCATGTATTTGGCATCATCTATTTTCCTTCAAATCCCATCAGTTTTCCCTGTCCCAGCTGCACAGAAATTTAAGACACCACCATCCTATTTGGAGAATGTTTGATCTTGACATGGTCTGGGTTGAGCTGTACACCTTGTAATTTATAAGGATGTTGACAACTCTATGTGATCCTTAAACCTTTTAAATGTTTGTATACCCAAACCCTGACTTGTGCCTCGCCACCATCGAATTTCAATGTCCTGATGAAAGTTTTTAAACTGCTTTGAAATCCAGTTACAAATGGTACCGTCTAGAAACTGGAGCTTTATTGATCTGTTAAGCATTTTAAAATAATGATTAATTACTGATTTAATTAAATTTTTGTTTTCACTTGGCTAAAGTGGGTTGTTTTGTACGGAAGCCCTGAACCGCACTGTGAAAACAATTTCACTAGGTGATTTTTTTTGTAATGTTTTTTAATTTTTTTTTTTTAATTTTTTTTTTAGGTGTCTGAGCCTGTCCTACAAAAATAAAAATAAAAATAATTCTCTCTAATTTTTTTTCCTCCGTAAAAAAAAAACAAAAAAACAATTTTCTCTAAAAACAAAAATGTCTCTACATTTTTTTTTTTTAATAAATGTTTTTTCTCTAAAAATGTTTTTTTTTTTTTTTTTTTTTTTTTAACAAAAAATAGATCGGACATTTTTTTTTGTGGCTTGCTAGCGAACAATTAGCATGCGGTACCAACTTCGGCCACTAGGTGCCACTATCATTAAGCATGAAATCTAATGCTTACAAGGTGACAGATTACAGCTGTTGAAGCTGACGTGTCGCTCCATAGAGTTAATTGATTTGGGCAACCCTAACACGAGTCATACCTTTAGTACACAGTACTGAAAACACAGGCATCGCAATGGTCAAAAACGTGTAACTAGCACGTTTACATTGGTCAACAAATTAAAAAAGCACGATATCAGTAGCAGCATCCATATTCCCGGTGGTGAATGTCATCAAACAACCAGAAATAACTCCCGAATGAAACAAAAATTATGTAACCTGAGGCATATTAGTTTAACTGTGGGATTTCATGTATTAGTAGACTCTTTCCTTGATTAAGATTTGTAAAACATTCTTGTTAGAGTGTTATACAACTACAAATCAACAGATCAAGTAACACAGCTGTCATCTGTCACCTTAGATTTCATGTTTACGTATAGGGGCACCTGGTGGCTGAGGTTGGCACTGCATGCTAATTGTTAGCTAGCACGAAAAAAAAAAAATCTTGCGTTGCCGCATGTATTGAGGATACAAATATTTTGAGAGAAAAAAAATTTTTTTAAGAGAGAAACTATTTTTTTAGAGAGGAAAAGAATTGAGAGAAAAAAATGTTTAGAGAGAAAAAAATCATCTTTGGAGAATAAACGTTTTTTTAGATAGAAGAAAAAAAATCTATGTAGGACATAGGCTCAGGAAGGCTCTAAGACACCTAAAAAAATTGTTTTTTTCACAGGATGGTTCAGGGCTTCCGTAGTTTTGAGTGTAAATATATAGAACATATTTTTAGACTGTCGTAGAGCAATAACTTTACATTTTGAAAGGGGGTGGTGAGATTTTGTGTCCAATGTCCATTATAAAGCACGGGGTCAGTTTTTACCCAGATAATCATCACAAATCCACCTTTTTATTGTGTTTGTTCCTATAGAATGACTCTGTAGTGTGTAACTGTGATTAAGCCTGGTGCTCAGGAAGCTTCATGTGATAACCAGGTGCACATTAAACCTCTGAGAAAATATAAAATGTTGTACACTACAAGGCTATGACTGAGAAATTTTATATTTTTAAACCTTATCACTTAAAATGTTTGTTTATCGAAACTTTTATGTTGAGTTATCTTTAAAAAAATACCTTTGTGTTTTAAAATGATCTGGTGAATTATGTTTGTGTTTGCCACTTACAACAATGTTTTCTGTATTGCATGTCATAAAAGTTTAATATGTTTATGTGCAGATACTGAGAGTATATTTAAGATGTACGACACTTATATTTAGGTTTCTATTTTCTTTGTTGGGGTTTTCAATCCCACAGTTATATTTAATTATTATATCTGCTTATGTTGTTTGTTTTTTCAAAGCATTATTGGAAATGATGTCATTCTGTGCTTAGACACAGAAGTTACAGAAAAGCAGCAAAAAAATGTATTTATAGATCTATTTAATCATACAAAGAAGAAAACTGAAAAGCTTTATTGTATAGTTTGCACAGATGTGATTGAGATCCATTAAGATGTGCTGATCAAATACAGTCTTTTCTTCATAGACATCTGTTCAGATATGTTTTTGGCACCATTGAATTCATGCAACCTCCTCTACCACACTAGTAGGAGTCAGAAGTTATTTATTTGTTATGTTACATTAGTACGTAGCAACATATATGTTTCTGAAAACACTAAACCTACTTATTTTAACCCAAGAAAAGGTCATCTTCCAACTGTGAAGGACCCGCACTGATTTTTGTAAAAAAATCAATAAAAAAAAAAATCCTTTGTCTCAATAGTTTCAGTCTTTGGTCACATTTCAAGTGAAACCTTTTGGCTTAAATGGACATTCTTTTCCAGACCAAGTCAATTAAAAAACGACGACTGAGAGAAGAAACAAAAATTGTGTGTCTGAAGAAGATATGACCTTACATTGGTCAAAGCAATGATCCCATCTGTTAGATTTGTATGATCTATATTTGTATTGAACACTACTATGAAGTTTTATATAGTGTAAAGACACTTGATACGCTCACATTCATATTCTGTATATGCAATGTCACGCAACTATAGCTCAGCAATCATTAAACATGCAGAAAAGTAGAACGAATCGTGTGTTTGCTTTTGCTTTCATATTTACAAAGCCTTGAGAATGAAATATCATGATGGAGCATTAGAAAAAGAAATCAGAGCTGTTGTTATAAGCAGTCTATTACATGATATTCTCAACATTTTTAAATACTATTGACTCAGTCCATTACCTTCCTACTGCTGGCATATTTATTAAACTTGACATTTTAGTGTTGACTAACTGATGGGGACTAATTATAAACATTAGCATTTATTTACATGAATAAATATGAACTACTTCATTTATCAAATACACAACGAGAAAAGACATTAGCCGAGTTGTATCCTCATATTGCCAACTTATTAACAATTTTGATGAAAACCTATGTTCACGTAAGAAAATATCTGACAAAATTATAAAACAAATAATAAGGGCTGTGGATTTAACACGTTCAAGTAAGTAAAAATTTATTATATAAAGAAAGAATGTATTAACAAAATTTAACTCAATTAATCATGCCGCCTGATTATACATAAATTCTGTAATACAGAATGTTCCTACCAATGGAGCAATTCAAGCTTGAAGCACCACTTTCATGATTTTTTGCGAGTCACAGTCAGCAGGGGGCAGTCAGCACAACTGCAGCTGGAGGAATCCAGCGTTTTTCAACGTCTCAAACAATGTTTAATTGGACATGTCCTAAAAATGCAGTGTTTATGGCACGAGATGCTGAAAACCTACCTATAAAGGCTGATTTATGCTTCTGCATCAAACCTACGATGTAGGCTCCGCATAGTGGCCATCGGGTTGCATTTGTAGTTCTGCATTGGCGTTTGCATCGTTCTGCGAGTACACAGCCAATATGCTAATTATACATTCATAAACAAAAGCAATGTAATTCATGGATTCAGAAGTATTTATTAAATTATTGTACCATTTAAAAAAAAAAAAGTTCAAAGTATGTGAACATGTTGAACTTTACGTAGGCTACATATTATTTATTATACATGTTGTCTGCATTGCAGGGTGCAAATAAATGAGAAAAATACTGTATGCTTGCTCTTGAGTCGCTTAATAATAAATACATACTTTGACATTCCGTGCTGAAAAATAAATCAAATTAATTAATTACTACTCGCTTGGCGAACACTAATTGGGTGTCATTTTAAAGACTTTACAATGCATATAGGTAATATAACCAACTCTTACCAGGTGCTTTTTAATTTGCTGACAAATTAGAAATGTTCCATTTCCATAACTTAAGAAATATGATTATTTACTGTACACAATACTGTCAAATCATCATGCAGATCGGAAAGTTCGGGAGTAGAATACAACACATTATTTAACTCATATCAAACTAATATTAAGTAAAAGCCCGGAGAATAAAAGCTTGGAGTTTATAAGCTGTAAACATCTTTCGCTTGTAATTTCATGAAACACAAACAGAACAGCAGATGCTCCCAATTGAGACAATTGCTTTAATGTTCTAGTGTCCAAATACAATGTGATATGCACAGATATTAAAATAATCTGATAAAATGGGCTGTGTTTAGAAGGTAACACTCCCACAGCCTGAGTCTCACGATAGTCTCATTAGCTGACACTTAAGTTAGGTTTAAGGTTTATTTAGTGGTAGGGTTAAGGTTAGGTTTAGTGTAAGACTCCAAATAAACACTGTGTGCAAATGCCACATGTGGCATTTCCTCAGTGAAAAGCTGGTAACTAGGACATAGGGGTGTTTGCAGCTGCGGCCAGGATAAGGGCTTCCCAGTCAACAGGGTGATGAGGAAAGTGATCTTAGATCTGTCTGAGGGGAAAGTGGTAGGCTGGAGCACTGAGTAAGAAATCCCTTGCCATCATAGCATTGAGGAGCTGGAAGAGGAGGCTCAGGACCAGCTGAAGGTGATCAACAGAATCTGGGCAAGCAGTTGCTTGTGTCTCAACCACAGCTTCTTGTCTAGCAACACTGTTGAAACTCAGATGGGCTTTGTCCTGTGGTGGCTGTTGCAAACATATCTGGGTCTGCTGGGTCCATGTGTTGGCTCAGTCTTGCTGTTATAATAGGTGCCCAAGTCAGGGCTCAAACCCAGGTCTCTAGCATGAAAGGATTGCAGTCTTATCCCCTGAGCTACTGGAGACACTTTTGTTCTTGGAGCTCTTGAACACAAGGCTGGAGACAGTGTATAGTTCAAAGGGTGGTCTTTACTGAACACAAAAAGATACTCCAACAGAAGATACAAAAGGCACAATTCAGTCTTGGGGGAAAAGGCAATTCCAAAACTTCAACAAATGTAAATAATCCACAGGCGAGGCATCAAAATAAGGGAAAAATTCCAAAGTTCCAGAAGTCAAAAATCTCAAAAAAGTATAAGACCATACAAGCTTATATCACAGGGAAAAAAACCAGAGACTGACTTACTACAAGAGAAGACAGCAAATAACCACTGAAAAGACTGGGTTTAAATACAAATGACAAAACTAGGCACAGGTGAACTAGATCATTAATCAAACAGATTGGAGAGAGTTCAAAAGTTCATTTCTCCCCCTAGTGGCCAGCCAGGGAATTGTAAGGAGTCTCACAGGCTCCTTTGAGATGCCAAACGCCTTGCCTTGAAAGTAGACAAGAGTAGGTGGCTGCAGTCAGGGGAGGAGTGAAATACGTGTTAAGTCGTACAATTCTCACTTCTCGTAGTGGATCAGACACCTTCGAGATCAAAGGCAGATGTCGCGGAATTCACATTCATACACTGTTGCTGATAAAGTGGATATAATTTAAATTCTGTTCCTTTAAAATGAAAATAAATATGATGAAAAAGACATTCAGTGTACCTGTTATTTAATTTCGCCAATAAGATGTGTCTTTCCATCCATTTTTAGTTTAATAAAGCTGCACATTTATGATGTCACAAAGGGCCAGTTCCAAATTCCATGATGCCATAATAGCGTATGAGTGTGTGCTGTGCATGTAAGCAAACTAGACCTTTCGAAGCAAAGAATTAAACAGTTCAGATCTACTATGCTTATTGAATAAACACTGATACATTTTGATGCATCACAATGTGGAGGCAGCCTCTCGAGTAATTATGAATTGAAATATATAATTTACTGTATCTCGTTTACAGACGCAAATGAACCACATTATCTTATGTATAGGCTATTATGATCTCTCAGTAATCTAATCACCACATGACAAATAGCTGAACGTGACAAAAACAATAGCAAAAAGTTAAATGATAAATAGTACACAGTAATCTGCATAATTTATTCATTTAAAAATGCAAGTTCACACAAAATGAAAATATGAGCAGTTAATCTGCAAAATAAGATGCTCGTTAAAAGTTGTGTATATAGATATCACTTATCACTTATAAATAGATTTGTTTATTTTTTAATATATTTCAAGGTCCTGCATTTCTATATAGGCCCTAATGAAATTAACTTTATATATTAATTTATATCTATCTATCTATCTATATATATATATATATTCATGTTTGCAGATTGTTCTGCCCCACTTTTTGTTTACATGGATTTTGTTGCACTAAATAAACATTTTTACAGTAGTTCACATGAAATTTCAAGCATTGTTAGGGCTTCATCTAAATCTATTTTAAGCAGCATGGTGCAAAAGATTAAAATGTGATTAAAAATGATGAAAAACACAACAGCCGTCTCATTTTTTTTTTTTTTTAAGGAAGGACCCGAGATGCATGACGGCAACGAAAAGGGGTTTTATTGAAACAAAAACACAATTAAATCCAACCAAAAACTCTCACGGGAAAACGCAAGACAAATAAGAGAACTGAAAACAAACCGACTGGGGAAAAACTGGAAAAGACAGAAACACTTGACAGGACCGGAAACAAACACAACGTTAAGATGGGGAAGATAAGACAAAGGAGAATATATAGAGGAAGGGAAGACTGAGGACAGGTGCTGCCAGAAATCACGAGCAGTGCGAATCAGTGCTGCTGAGCACCACCTGTGAGAAACAGGATGGAGAGAGGAAAACAGCAGATGGGACAGCCTGAGAGATGGGCAGAGGAAACTGTCACAATCCTGCCAAAACAAGAATAAAACAAGACTAAAGAGGCAGGATCATGACAACAGCAATAGTGACTTCTTTGCCATAGCACCTATAATACCATATACATTTTAACCTAAAATCTTAATGT
This sequence comes from Myxocyprinus asiaticus, assembly GCF_019703515.2. Taxonomy (NCBI): domain Eukaryota; kingdom Metazoa; phylum Chordata; class Actinopteri; order Cypriniformes; family Catostomidae; genus Myxocyprinus; species Myxocyprinus asiaticus. The sequence continues at coordinate 5,087,699 of NC_059361.1, forward strand.
CAGGAAAACAAATCCATAGACACGCTATTTGTCAACTTTACAAAAAGGTATTTGTTTTCATGTTAACTAATGCCGTTTTCTATTGTTAACAAATATCTTATTGTAAAGTGCTGCCATTTAACTAGTTACTGAACACTGATGTCTTTTGCCATGTTGTTGCCACCGCTTACATGGTAAAATCACTGTAAAGTGCTGTCTCTCATGGCTTAATACTTCAATTTAACCCCAAACAACATCTCCACCTAAATTCGCTACTATACCTTTCTCTGAAGGAGCGGGGCCTTGTGCTCTATGAAGCTTTTTCTCCGCTGTCCAAAGTTCTGGACTGCTGCTATTGGGTGCTTGCACACCAATTTTCTTCAAAATTGCTCATAATAGTCACTATATTGGGTAGTATAACTGCGAAGTTAAGCTCAATCGACAGCATTTGTGGCATAATGTTGATTACCACAAGATATAATTTTACAACTTCATTACCATGACGATGTAATCTAAACAAACCCTAAAATGACTTTAAAATGACAATTTAAACAACTTTTATAATACATGAGCTCAAATAATACATGAGTTTTAATAGAAGAATTAATGTAAGTGCTTTAAGCTTCACATTTTCACCTTTAAACCCTCCAAAAATTGGCCCAATCCCTTCCACTATAAGTGCCTCGTGGTAACTTAGATTTTTTCATTTTTTTTCATCCCCTTTTCTCCCCAATTTTGGAATGCCAAATTCCCACTTCTTACTAGGTCCTCGTGGTGGCGCGGTTACTCACCTCAATCTGAGTGGCAGAGGACGAGTCTTCTGAGACAGTCAATCCACGCATCTTATCATGTGGCTCGTTGTCCACGACACTGCGGAGACTCACAGCATGTGGAGGCTCATGCTACTCTCCGCGATCCACAACTTACCACACGCCCCATTGAGAGCGAGAACCACTTAACTGCGACCATGAGGAGGTTACCCCATGTGACTACCCTCCCTAGCAACCGGGCCAATTTGGTTGCTTAGGAGACCTGGCTGGAGTCGCTCAGCATGCCCAGAATTCGAACTCGCGACTCCAGGGGTAGTAGTCAGCGTCAAGATTTTTGCTTTTTTAAAGAAAAGGAGGGACAAGTCTAAATTATTTTTTGTGGTAATCAACATTATGCCACAAGTGCTGTCGATTAAGCTTAACTTGTATTGAACCCAGAATATTCCCTTAAGAAGACTTCTGGGAAGTCTGTGAAAAGAGGCAAAAGCTTTGAGCTGCTTCAATATTAGTTTCAACAACTGGATGTTTTGATAACTGTATATTAATCTTTGAATAAGTATTCATCACTGTAGTGTTTTTTTGGAATTGCACCCATAAACAGTCATAATTACCTGACAGATATTACTGAAATAGTGGTCTTGAGATATCACAGCCCGTTTTGTTTTTTTGCCACATTCAGAAAAACTTGCTGACAATCAATCATTTTACACAGTGGGATTTTGGAGAGAGAGTGTGAAAATGGCGGTAATTATTAAAACAGCTGAAAATCGCTTAAGGGCGGTTGCATTTCGTCTTTGAAACTTTTGAAAAATGAAAAATACAAAGTATGTTTATCTATAAAATGAAAAGTATGTTTATCTTTCATCCGGGACATGTTAAAGATTTTATAAGTCATACCTACTGGTCAGTGGTCAAGTTAAATGGTTTAAAAATTCAGATGTCCATCCGATTAAATGAGCATGACCAGGCTGGAAAATAATGGGGTGTACTTTTATAGCCACTAAAATGGTCTGTGAATGATATTTATAAAGCATATTTGTAAATTTATATAGATGATTTTATTTCTGTAGACACAAATTTATTTCAATTTTAAAATTACATTAATTTCCATGACAGAGTGGACTTAAAGGAAACCATAAATAAATGAAAAGAGTTACGTGCTTCAAATAACTCATAACAATTTGGTTGAATGGCTGAAGTCACCTCCAATGCGTGTTATGTAATTACATACCATATAATTCTAATTAAAGGTCACAGTATCATATCAGGATGGACGACAAATCAAAGGACACACAAAAAAACCCCACCATCAGATTTAAAATGACTGATTTAACATAAATGACTACGTTAGTGAGTAAATGTAACACTAAACACTAAATTGTATGGGGAAAAATGTAGAAATCAAATGAACTAGGACTTAATTTTGGTCAAAGATATTTGATATGCAGCTCTAAATATCTAAACAGAAACTTGGTGCAAATTTGCCGCAAATTTGTCGCTTGTTATTTTTCACATGCAAAAGAGCTTTTGATTCGCCGCAAACGTTTGCAGCTCTTCGCCCGTAGTGGCAAACCTCCAGCAAACCTTTGGCAACAATTGCATGTGAAAATGATCAGTGGCAAATTTGCTGCAAGTTTATGGCAAATTTGGCATGAACTATCGATTTTTGTAAGGGTGGGGACATGAGGAATTGACATGCAATAATTGAAAATGATTTCAATTATTTAAAATGGGACTTTTAGGCCCACAGTAGAGTGTAACATAAATAATCTTTATTATTTTACGCAAGAACAATCTGCAACCACCTTTAGAAGATTTATTTCAAAACAAATATTGTTGATGTTCAAATATACACACAACAACAACAACAACAACAAAAAAGAATTTAATCGACTGACATAGTTACTTATTTGGCTTAATAATAATTTAAGATAAAGCAAAGTTGATTTCTGACAAAAATATTTAGAAATGTGTGAGATGAAAAATGTGTCTTCTCACTCCCATACCTGTTAATCAAATGAGTGAATAAAGCAATAAAATCCAAATTAATAACTTATCAAATAATTATTTACATATTAATTTACATAAAAGCTGATGTAGCTTTAAGGATAAGGTTATGGAAGGTGTTTCTCTATAATTTCTGAAACAGATGGCTAGCAAACAAATGACATAGTATAAACTGAATAAATGGCAGAGCACTATTGGATCACCGTAACCATATTAAATGAACTTGTGTGTGAAGGGGATCAGTGCATTTTTCCCATCGTGGATAAATTTCCGTACATGTCTGATTTCTCAAACTATCTGGAATATTGAACAGACAGAACTAGGCATTGTAGTGCATAGAGGGAAGAGGAAGAGTACAATCAATAGGGGTAAACTACTGCAATTCTAATTGATTATATATAAAATATATTTGATTATATATTATACCTGTTACTTCCGCTTCATTAATGGTTTAAGTGCATAATTTCTGAATTGCAAAATGAATGACTTTCCATACAGGCAGGGGCGTGTCCAGATGGGGGGCATGGGGTGACCCTGGCCACCCCAGGTGCCACCCCAAATTCGAAACTGTGATTGGTCATTTTCCAAGTTGGATGCGGGCCTTCAATAAAACCAGACGCAACCTCATTGGTTTTAAAGTTGTAGCGGGAAGCAGTGTCAAGAAAAGCCCGTTTTTTTTTTCTTTTTTTTTTTTTTTTTTTGCCACATTCAGAAAAGAAAAAGTGGACTCCAGGGGAAACACTGCATACAGTCATCTGAAATAATATATGGCTTGAACATGCATTGTACATCATGCTGCATATCACATCCGGGAGACCGCGACACTGAAGCGCACCCATGAAGCGGGCTTGAGGAAATCAGGTGAGGGACCATTTCAGTAACAAAGGTTCCATTCATCGAAATTTAAAAAAATCTTTAAAAGATATGATGCCCCATTGCCATGTACCTTGTAAACTTCGGCAGGTTTTTGGCACGTCTCTTAAGAAGCAAAATGACATTGTTTTTGGAGATAATTTTTTTAAATTTTTTATATCAAATTAAGTAAATTAGATAAGTTTTTTTTTTTTAAAGCAACTTGATAATTAAATAATCAAGTTACTCCCATTAAATGGCTAAACTGAGTACACAAAACTAAAATCCATGCACATTCCTCATGTGTAGGCCAGGGGCGTTTCTAGGGCTTGAGGAGGTTCGGGACTTAGCGGGAGACGTCACATGAACTTCAAATAAAATATAGCAATATTATTGCGTAGCCTACATTTAAAATTACATTCGGGGCTACAGTCAAAACATTCGGCGCTGAAGACCCGGAAAAATGACCTGGCGACGCCGATGGTGTAGGCCTAAGATAAAATTAAGAAATATCTTTAATATATTCTTTTGCCTCAAAATAAACACGATAGCCTACTTGATAGTATTACGTGAAGCCACAGTAGCTTCATCTTTCAAAAACTCCACAAAACTGCACAGAATTACTGTGTTTTTAATGTTACGTGATGCGCTGTTCTTAAAGAGACAGTAACCATATTAGCAGTGTCCATAAAATTTCTGCAGTTTTAACAGACACTACATCCATAAAAATGATACTTATTTATTATTATTTTTTTTAACTACATGCATACATATTTGGAGTCTTCTGCGTTTTGCAGTATTAACATTTAATAACAATTAATCAATTATTTAACTAAATACAGTAACATTTGTCTATTACAAATTCCTGAAAATGTACATAACTTATTATTATTATTATTATTAAATATCAGGGATGTTGATTTATGCTTCATGCCACCCTTGAATGAGTCTGTGCCCCACATGGGCCACCCCAGTTAAAAAAGTCTGGACACGCCACTGCATACAGTTTCCCTAAATTTCTTCCACTGGTTGGAATTCCCGCCCCCAACTCACACCATTGGCTGAGCCAGAGGTTGATGTCGGATTGCTTAAACAAATAAAAAAATTTTTTTTTAGAGTTTTCAGGAAATCACTCTAACACTGGCTTACTTATAGTTGTCTCTGCACACTCAACTGGGATTTTAAGTATTTTACCATTTAAAAAATCCGAAACTGTAGTATTTAGTCAAAGTTGATCCTCTCCTATACAACACTCCTATGTCTTAAAAGAGATCATTTTAAATGCCAAATTTAAAAATATTTGTATAGTGCTTTTAACAAAACGTATCCTTACAAAGCAGCTTTACAAAGACAAGCGGCAAACAAACGCTTGTGTTTTTATGATTGACTACTAATTATTCACTTAGCTCTAAATGTTAATGACAGCATGCTCATTCGACCAATATTCTAAACATAGAATAGTTGTGTAACAGCAGATTCAAAATGCTTGGGACCTGTCTGAATCCATGCACCTTTGTGAGGAAACTGTTTGCATTATGACTCGTCCCAAATCTCTGAAAACAAACACTCATATCTTTGGTGTCTGTTACATTTTGATTTCAAAGGTATGAGGAAAAGCATATTCTAAAAAGAGATAATTTGAGAACTTTGATGGATGATAATGTCTGGTGGATATAAATGAAACATTGTGAGACACAATCTGATTAGGCGAGAAAATGCGAGATTGTTACTGCATCATATATAATCCTCTTATATTCTTGTTCAGTGTTTGGCCCCGATATCCAGAATGTCAGCGTCTGTGTAGGGATTTCATAAGCTTGTCCCATGTCTCCTCACAGCCATCAAAGAGATGAAGAATTCACAGGAAATAAATGAACTTTTTACATTGTTGTCTCCTCCCACTCCAATTCAACATCACCTGAAAAACACAATAGGCAACATAGTTACTAAGGCCATGTCCACACTAATCTGTTTTCATTTGAAATACTACATTTTCGGTTTACCAACATCATCATAATAGAGAGCTTTTCTAAATGCTCAGTTTTCGTGGAGGAAAACACCGCTCTAGTGTGGACGTGAGGCATAAATGTAGCAAAATGGATGTTTTCAAATGAAAACATATTGAAAAATCCCAACCTAGTCTCAGAATGAACGTTACTATAACTAATTTTTTTTGCGTGCTGCTTACTACGTTTTGCTGCAGTTTCCAGGTGAAATGAACACTAGAGGCGCTACAACAGCTGTGCGTTTTATTCACTTTCACACAAATCACGGGTACTATGGCTGTTTATGACTTTATAAACACTTATTTTTCACACTATTACTCACACACTACTATGTTATGATATCAGCATTTTTACTCTAACGCATCATTTGAAAAACTATACATTTTAGTGCTTGTATTACAGAATCAACTACATTTACACACCTATTCCAAAATGATTAGCATATGCATTAGCTCACCTGATAGAGTGTTGTTCTTTGGACTCAGAGACTGAGCCTCGAGCCCAGCCAAGGACGCTCAAAGTGAAACGAAAGTGCCATAGATGTAGGGATGTGCGAGACTAGTCGACTTGTCGACTAAATGGATCTGATGCTGCTAGTCGACACTGGAATTACTAGTTTCCCCATTAAACTGTTGAGCATTTTTACACATTTACGTTTGGCTTAATATTATTACATAACATCCATAGTGACTATGCAATGCTTTCACATTTGAGTCTTTAAATCTGTGCGTGCTTAAACGTTATTTTCAAGTGCAGGATAATTGCCTCAGGTGAGTCAGTTCGCATCTTTCACCCTACCATGTAGACATGTTAATTTTGTTAACATGGCTATGTATGCAAATTATTTTTACCTTATTGATCAAGAAGGCTATGATGTGCCGACTGCATCTATGGGTTAAACCCTTTTATTCTGTGTGCACGTCATGTTTAGAACAATACATTTGAGTTATAGCAGATTATTTAGCAGAGATGAGCCACTTCTATTAAAATGAATGGGAGAAATTGAAACGCCCAATGGCAGCCAATGGTCAACGGATGTAGAAAGGAAGTCCCACCTTACAGATAAAAGAGCCAATCACCTTTTAGATACAGACATCGCCTGTCAATCAACTCAACAACGTACATGTGCATTAGCTATAGGCTGTGTTGTGACTGGAGCAGAGATGGAGGGAAGTGACGTAGAATCCAGAAGTGAGCTGGAAATGGAGGATGGATGTAGTGGTGGGAAAAAGGAGGTAGTAGCAGGAAAGTAATTGGATCATTGTAGACAATCAGAAAAGGAAGAAATTGTGGAGTCAACCTTCAGGATCGGATAGTGAAAGGGAAAAACAACAGGATAAAAAGAAAAAGAAAGAATTCAAGGTAATGATACAATTCCTGTCAGAGAATATGAATGCTTTGAACCCATTGAAAGTGACTAAAGCATTGAAGGAAGCGATTGGGAAAATTGACAGTGCGAAAATTTTATGAAACTGTAAACTGTTGCTTTTTTGCAAGGATGGTAAACAACAAAAAGTGGCGCTAGGGCTTAAGTCATTGTTAGGACAGAAAATTTTGTATTCTGTTTTGGAAGATAAGAAATGGACGAAAGGAGTTATTACAGGGGTTCCCATGGATGTGTCAGAAGAAACAATCAAGAGAAGTTTATCTGGGGCAGCAGTAGTAGATGTCAAGCAATTGAAGTATGTCAGAAATAAAGAAAGGTTGGAAAGCCTTTCTGTAATGGTACATTTTGATGAAGATAATTTGCCTAAGAGAATGTTTTTTTTTTGGCATTATAAGTTATGTTGTCTGGCCATATGTTCCCCCTCCGCTTAGATGCTTTAAATGTCAAAAGTATGGGCACGTGGTAGCTGTTTGTAAAGGGAAGCAGCGATGTGCAAGGTGTGGTGGTGATCATGAATATGGGAAATGTGGACAAGGAGTAAAACCCAAATGTTGCAACTGCGGAGGGGAGCATAGTGCTGGTTATGGTGGATGTCAGGTGAGGAAAGAATCTGTAAAAATTCAAAACATCAAGGTGTCGGAGGGGTTGACATTCGCAGAGGTGATATAGTGGGTTAAGAATGCAGATCAGCAAGAAAATGTGCAAAGTGCCCCAGAGTGTCAGAATCTCAGTAAGGTGAATGAAAACACAATTATAGTTGACAACGCTTTTATGGCGGAAGTAATAAATTGCTCCCTTCAAACAGAAAGTAGAACCGAAAGGATAAAAATCATAATTAAGGCAGCTGAAAGACACCTGGAAGTAGAAGTAACTGTGGAACAAATAAATGAGAAAATCAAGATGCAGAATATAAATTCCCAGGCAGTATGTGGGGGATCATAATGGTTTTTATAATCCTGCAATGGAATGCATGAAGTTTGATTGCGAATGGACAGGAGTTTAAGAAATTTGTAGATCATTTTTAAAATAAACCTCAAGTTATGTGTATACTGGAAACATGGCCACATCAAACCACATCTAAATTATGTAATACAGGGATACACAGCAATACGAAGGGACATGAGTGTTGGTAATGGTGGTGGGGTTGCCACTTTTGTTAAACAAGGAATAGGATTTAGAACAGTCGATGTTAATAAAGAGTATGAACCATTAGTGGTGGAAGTATGGTCTGGAACACAGAGTATAAGAGTAGTATATTTTTATAACCCATGTGAAAGATTAAACAGAGGATCACAAGAAAAAGTTGGGGGAATGGGAAAAATCACAAAATGGTGTGGTGTGGTGATTTTAATGCTCATAGTACACTATGGGGTTGTATGCACACTGATCAGAATGGAAATGTTGTAGAAGAAATGTTGGATTGGATAGATTTAGTATGCCTAAATGATTACAAGGGTTGATGTAGCTCAAGGACATAATTCAGCAATTACATCACAAAGTTTGGCAAGGAAATGTGTATGGAATGTTATGGATGAGAGCATGGTAGGTAGTGACCATTTTCCCTTAAGTTGTAAAATTGGGATAGAATTAACACAAGTTGAAATAAAGGAAATATCCCTAGATGGAAGCTCAAATCTGCTGATTGGGAAAAATGTCAAGAATTAAGTGAGATAAAAATGTTAGGAATAAATGACTCTATAAAGGATGTTGAGGAGTTAAATAATTGGATAAGTGGAGCTTTTCAAAGTACAGCAGATGAGGTAATTGGAAAGAGTAAATGGGTGAGGAGAAAGAAAGCTGTACCATGGTGGGCAGAGGAATGCAGTGAAGCTATCCTTCTAAGGAATAGAGCACTTAGGAAAGTAAGGAATTCCTATTCATTTGACGATTTTATTGAGTATGAGAGAGTGCAGGCAGTTGCAAGGAAAATAATCCAGACCTTTAAAAGAAATCATTGGAGGAAATTCTATGATGATATTGGAAAGGAAGTAGACATTAATGGAATGTGGGGAATGATAAGAAAGATGGGAGGGATCCAGACCTGCAGAAATATACCTGCTCTAATTAGTGGAGAAAAACAAATCATAACAAATTCAGAAAAAGCTGAAATATTGGTTGAAACATTTTTTAAGGTTCATAGCAACTGTAATACACCGATCAGCCACAACATTAAACCCAACTGCCTAATATTGTTTAGGTCCCCCTTGTGCCGCCAAAACAGCGCCAACCCGCATCTCAGAATAGCATTCTGAGATGATATTCTTCTCACCACAATTGTACAGAGTGGTTATCTGAGTTACCATAGACTTTGTCAGTTCAAACCAGTCTGGAAATTCTCTGTTGACCTCTCTCATCAACAAGGCATTTCCATCCACAGAGCTGCCGCTCACTGGATTTTTTTGTTTTTATCACCATTTGGAGTAAATTCTAGAGACTGTTGAGCATGAAAATCCCAGGAGATCAGCAGTTACAGAAATACTCAAACCAGCCCATCTGGTACCAACAAACATCCATGAAATTATCTAATCAGCCACTCGTGTGGCAGCAGTGCAGTGCATAAAATCTTGCAGATATGGGTCAGGAGTTTCAGCTAATGTTCACATCAACCATCAGAATGGGGGAAAAATTTGATCTCAATGATTTGGACCACGGCATGTTGTTGGTGCCCCAGGTGGCTTTAATGTTGTGGCTGATCAGAAGATATGAGATTATGGAGAGAAAATCCCAATATTCTGCTTCAAAGAGGTCCATCACACTAGATGAAGATTTGTCACTATATGAATTGAAGCAGGCCCTTGCAGGGGTGAGGAATACTTCTCCAGGTAGAGATGAAGTATGCTATGAAATGATTAAACATCTATCAGACCCATCATTGAGGATTATACTATATCTTTTTATAATAAAGTGTGGAAACTAGGAAAGCTCTCTTCCTCTTGGAACCATGGTGTTATTGTTCCAATTGCAAAGCCAGGGAAGGATCATACACAAGTAACAAGTAACAGACCAATTGCACTGACATCCAACCTTTGTAAACTGTGAGACTAATGTATGTTCTTGAGACGAGGGATCTGATATGTCTGCATCAGAGTGGTTTTAGAAGAGGTAGAAGCACAATGGACACAAAAGAAGCTGATGTCAGAAAGGCTCAGATCAATAAAGGAGTACGGGTTGGAGTGTTGTTAGATGTAGAAAAAGCAAATGACATGATGTGGAAGGAAGGACCTTTAATCAAACTGGACCATATGAATATCAACGGAAGAATGTATAATTGGATAATGAATTTATTAATAGGTCGAACTATCCACATGGGAAGGGTGGGATGTTCCTATTCAAAGGTATACTCTATTGACAATGGTACCTGCATTTTATTAAATACTATGATAAATGACATATTTACCAAAGTTGTTCCAGGAATAGGAAAATTGTTATATGCCAATGATGGTGCCTTGTGGAAGAGAGGACGAAACATATCATAAGTAAAGAAAAGTATGCAGACTGCAATTAAAAAAGTAGAAAAGTGGGCTAATAAATTGTCAGTGGATAAAACCCAAGTAATATGTTTTTCAAAAAAGAAGAAAACTCCCTCTGTCAAGTTAAATTTGTATGATCAAGAGTTAGAACAAACATCAGTTATCAGATTTTTAGGGATTTGGATGGATTCTAAATTAACATTTGCAGCACATATCCAGAGGATTATATACAAAAACAAGAAAGGCATAAATGTTTTAAGGTGTCTGGCAGGGTTAGACTGGGGTGTCGATTGGCAGTCTCTTAAAAGAATATATTGTGCAATCATAAGGTCTACAATAGATTATGGAAGTATGGTATATGACTCAGCATTGAGAATACGCCGTGGTACATTTAGGACATCCCCAATGTCAGCACCACAAGTTGAAATGGGTGAGATGCCTTTGGAAATTCGCAGACTCAAGTTGAAATTGGCATATTGGATTTCTATAAGGGCCATTTAGAATCCCATCCTGTCAAAAGAGTATTGGAGGATAGTTGGGAATATGAGTATGCAAATTTGAATAGCTTTGGGTGGAATGCAAATAAGGATGCTGAAAAAATAGTGATAAGTAACATCAACTTTTGCCCTACTGTAGTTATGCCAGTAACACCTCCATGGCTTTTCCCAATTCCTACAATTGACCTCCAGCTGTTTGACAGTATAAACGTACAATAGTGCGCCAGTACTTAGATCAGAAATATTTTTCAGTAATTCAAATACATATGGATGGATCTAAAGATCCTGATAGAGGTCATACAGCTGCAGCGGTGTACATACCATTCTTCAGACACAGAATATCAAAAAGGACATCAAATCATCTTTCAGTATACACCATGGAAATGCTTGCTATCATACTGGCTCTTCAGTGGGCTGAAGAGGTCCATCCACTTGAAGTGGTAATGTGTTCCGACTCCTACTCAGCATTATCAAGTTTAAAGAGTGGAAAATGTTCATGTAGGCAGGACATTTGATTATATATAATTCAAATTCTGTTCAGGATATATCAATTAAGAACTGTAATCTCCTTATTAGGGGTACTCACTCATGTAGGCGTAGAAGGAAATGAGGAGGTGGATCATATAGCTAAACAGGCTCTTAGACACTGATATAGAGTTTAGTGTTCCAGTGAGTAAAATGGAAGTAAAAAGGAGCAATTAAAGGTGCTGTAAATGGGATGTGGCAAGGAAAATGGGACAGTGAGACAAAGGTGTGACATTTATATTATATATAAGATTACAGCTTATATATGCAGCTTATAGATAAAGTCTTTAGGAATTTCTCAGCTTTCACGGCAGAGTCTACTAAATAAGGATTCAAGAGTATATACATTTCTGCTAGTATATCTGAAGGATACAGACATGAGAAACAGGATTTAAGAATTTAAGTTTTTTTTTTTGTCTCACTAAACATCAACACTCCACACTCCATCCCAGTAGGTGGCGGAAATGCACCTTAAGCTGGTTTGCCAAACGCCATAAAACATTAAGGAAGAGAAGAAGCATTAGATATACAAGCCCAGAAATGTGCGTTTTTTTAGCGTAATCTGAGGTAAAGAAGCACAATTTATTATACCAGTGTTGTCAGACTTTACTGCTGATTTGAAATATTTCATTTGTTGTCCTTTGATCGTAACGGTTGTCCTTGACCATCCATTGAGGAGATTTCAGTCTTTTCCCATTCAGGTTGATAGGAGCTGCACTGTCATGACTGGAAATAGCGTCCCGAGCGCGTTCCAAAGATGGCCGACAGTGAACTGACTTGCTAGAAAGACTTTGATTATAGGACATTTCTCACAGGCTTATTTTTCTTTCAATCCTAGCTATTTTTTTTTCTTTACATCGTAACGGTTATTGGTTAATGTTCTTAAACAAGCAGCTATCATATTAGATCATAGGATAATGCATGTCGTGAAATACGCACAACTTTTCAGCGCATTTTTTTCCACTCTGAAATGAATTATTTTCAACAATGACCTGACTGTTAAGTTACTTTTACTTGGTGATTTCCATTTAGAACAGGCTATTAGGGTTGCTCTATTGGTCCTGCACTATTCACTCAATTGTTTTCAATAATTATGCCTGTATTCGCTGATGTTGATCCATTAAATGCATGTCATGTTCTATATTTAATGTAGCCTACAATAGGGGGCCTGGGTAGCTCAGCAAGCAAAGACGCTGACTACCATACCTGGAGTCGCAAGTTCGAATCCAGGGCGTGCTGAGTGACTCCAGTCAGGCTTCCTAAGCAACCAAATGGCCCGGTTGCTAGGGTGAGTAGAGTCACGTTGGGGTAACCTCCTTGTGGTCGCCATAATGTGGTTCTCGCTCTCGGTGGGGTGCGTGGTGAGTTGTGCGTGGATTCCATGGAGAATAGCGTGAAGCCTCCACGCGCGCTATGTCTCCGTGGTAACATGCTCAACAAGCCATGTGATAAAATTGACGGTCTCAGATGCAGAGGCAACTGAGATTCGTACTCCACCACCCGGATTGAGGCAAGTCACTACGCCACCATGAGGAATTAGAGTGCATTGGGAATTGGGCATTCCAAATTGGAGAGAAAAAATAGCCTACAATGATGATAATGCAAGGCAAGCACATCGCAGATAAATGCCCCTTTTTCAGCGGAATTTAGTATCGGATTTGGCTGTTGGAAGTATTTTAAATGGGTCGCTTAAAAACACAATGTGTTTTGACTGTTTTCTGAGGGTTTCTTTTTGTTTAAAATTTTAGTTTAAACATCAAGTGAAATTATTCATTCTGCACATCCCAACATATAAGCGACACGAGATGACGTGGTTGCTTTAGTAAATGTGCTTTTTTTCCATGTCGAATTTGCTTTTAAAAACAATCAGTTAGGTTTAGGCGTTTGTTTAGGGTAAGGATGTTTGTTTTGTTCACCTCTCATTTATCTTTTAGGACACTTTTGTTTAGGTTTAGGTTATATTTTTAGGTAAGGGAGGTACGTTTTACTCATTAAAACATCCATTCAACTTAAAAACCTTGTCTGATTACAACATCATTTCACTCTCTTTTGGCGCCCCCCACTGGACATTTTACTGGGAATCTGCAGCCAAACGTGTAATGAAGCACTTAATTTTGGTTTGTAAAAATGTTGCCATTGTCACGTAAATTTCATGAGATCAGGCTGAAAATCTGCTTTTAGTCATTGTTTTCCAAAGTATGTGGTAATGGAAAGCATTTTCAAAGCGCTTCATTAACTAAGTTTCCATCCACTATTTGCTCTGTTCTGTTATCGACAGTTAAAATGCGGATTTTTTTTTTTGCGAAAATTGCTGTCTCCTGCTCGTTTCCATTTGAATGACCTTTTACTGATAAAATGGTGATGTCATGACATCATTCTTTAAAAAAAAAAAAAAACACTTTGTTGCATAAGTTTTGGTTTAGCGCAAAAGAAATCTGCCCTTTCAGAATTTTATGTATATTGCAAATTGTGTAACTTTCGCATCCCAGATGTCCCTACATTTGTGTAAAATGGAAAGAGTATTTAGACAACTTATTGAAATTGGCCAGCTTACTACTGTCATTTTAATTTCACATATTGCAAAGGTAGGAAATATCAGAAGATGACATCGAAATGGAGAAGTAGCTCATCTTTTTCTGGGATTATTAGAAGAAATTGATTGGAATACCTGTCAAAATACAACAGAACTGGTGGCATTAGTGAGCCTGTAATCCTATATTACACTCTTGAATTAAAAATATGGGCAGTCTGTTCACATTATGTTATTTTATTTGTCCCTGCAGAAAATATGTTGTGAAAAGCGGGGCTGCAGTGTACATAAAACATCAACACTCCTCTTCATTCTGCTCAAATCACTATGGGCTTGTTTCTTTTCAAATTTTTATAATCAAAAGAAAACGCACTCATTTCTTTTTATACATGTGTAAATAAACACATGAAATGACTGAGACAAACATGCATTAGTCCATATGCAACATTTGTTTCTTCATTTAAGTTAATTACTCCCTCCAAATCATTTTTCTCTTATGTCTATTTTTATTTGTTTATTAATTATTTTGGCACTTTTGTTTAATACTCTTGGTGCTGAATGTTATTTCTCTTTTTGCTTTTCTGTTCTGAAAACTCTTGACCGTTATTGCTAATACAATAAAAAAAAGAAACAAGTTTTTTTCTGCCGTCTTCTCATTGGCCAATATCCACTTCAGACACTCAGGGAACTTAAACAACTGTAAATAACAGGCTTACAGGCAGGACAGTGCTGATTCACTATTTTTTGCCAGCATGTCAATCGCATGGGATTAATATAAAATGGGTTATTTTTAGTGGTCGTTTTGGTAAAAGACAGCGTAATCTTTACCAGCGCGTCCATAAAAGGTCTGGAAAAACTTATATATAGGAATAAAGGAAATATCATATATATATATATATATATATTATTTTTTAGTTTTTTTTTGCATGAAAAAAAATTCAGCCTATTTTAATAAAAAACTAAATACTGTGTCCAGAAAGTATGATTTTCATTACTGTGTTTCAGATTTTTTCATATAACAGTAAGGAGAATTTGGGGGGGGGGGGGGGGGGGGGGGACATGCTTAATTGTCCTCACAATAATATAAAAAAAAAATCTTAATGGTCCTAAAAAATATGCTTTATATGCAAGGTTTAAATCTTCACACTGCCTAGTTATAACAAACCCTTCAAGAAAACCCTTAGTTATAATTCTAAGGTTATTTTTCAAAGGGCAATTTCTTAACTTAGGGACTTCTTGTAACTTCCTGACAAATAATTTTACCCTCCATCGCATCCAGCGAGTCCATCTTCTCCAGAGCGGAGTAATTTACAAACCAGATGGATTGACTGTTTCCTTTAGCAGACAGCAGATCCAGAGTGCTTTGATGCAGAAACATGTACTGAACCTGAGAGAGACACAAACATCAACATATCATCGTCTTACACCATTTTTGCTAAATCAAGTGAAAGACATTACTTTTGAATGTGTTTACCAGGTTTTGCACCATGCACATCCTCTCGCTGCGCAGTTCTGCGACCAGACCATATATATCCACAAAGTCATGATCCCTCATATGCTGAACGAGATGGTCCATGGCTATAAACACTCCAGTCCTTCCCACACCAGCACTGCATAAACAGCCATTATATAGTGTGTGTAGTATGACAAGACTTCCTGTTTAAAGCACAGATATGAGCGGATGGCACCTACCTGCAGTGGACCACAATGGTTGTGTTGTCATGGCCTCTGTTGGAACGGACTGCTTTGACAAACTGGATCAGTGTGGAGCTGGACTCCGGAACGCCATGTTCAGGCCATGATGTGTAGTTAAAATGATGAACAATCATGTAGTTACCATGCTGGAGAGAGAGAGAGTGAGAGAGAAAGTTCCAAATGTGTCAGTGAGGATTAATTATCAATCGATCTGTCTCTTAATCTGCATTCATTTACCCTTTCCACTCTGAGCGCTCGAACTGTCCAATCAGGGCACACATCCTCTGTGAGTTTAGTGATTATGATGTCAGCAAAAACAGTTACAGGTTTATTGTCCTCAGGCCAGTACTGATGACAGCGGATCTAAATTGTGCAAACAAAATATTTGAACTGTTTATTATTTATAATGTGTATGATAAATGCCAATTTTTCACATTTATTCAAAATTGTAGTGATTTGGAACTCTTCATATGGAAATTTGTGAAATGAAAGAGGAATATGTTACAATAAATGTAAACAAAGTTCGAATTAATCAGCAGTTTCTATTACACATTACATATACCGTAGTCTTAGAAATAAAGGTTCTTAAAGGAACAGTTCACCCAAAAATGGTAATTCTCTCATCATTTACTCACCCTCATGCCATCCCAGATGTGTATGACTTTCTTTCTTCTGCTAAACATAAACAAAGAAAACAAATGTCCATACAATGCAAGTGAATGGTGGCCAGAACTTTGAAACTCCAAAAAGCACATAAAAAAAAATCCATATGACTCCAGTGGATTAATCCATGTCTTCTGAAGTGATATAATAGATGTGGGTCAGAAACAGATAAATATTTAAGTCCTTTTTTTTTTACTATAAATTAATCTCCCTGACCAAGAGGTGGCAGGGAGCAAAAGAAGAAGAATGTAAAAGTTAAAGTGGAGATTTATAGTAAAAAAGGACTAAAAATTTTGACCTGTTTCTCATACACACCTATCGTATCGCTTCTGAAGACATGGATTTAACCACTGGAGTCCTATGGCTTACTTTTATGTGTTTTTTGGATCTTTAAAAGTACATGCCACCATTCACTTGCATTGTATGGACATACAGAGCTGAAATATTCTTCTAAAATTCTTTGTGTTCTGCAGAAGAAAGAAAGTCATACACATCTGGGATGGCACGAGGGTGAGTAAATGATAAGAGAATTTAAATTTTCGGGTGAACTATCCCTTCAAATTCTCGCATAACCTGCATAACCCTCTTATCAAGAACAATTTATTTTATAATTTTTTGCTGTCTAGGGTTCTTAAAATAAGGAAATAAAAATTATTTATATTACATTATATGTTGTTCAGAATGGTTTCTTGATTATTTAACCTTAAACGATATGACTTTTGACGATAAAATGTTTTATATCATCACAAAGGGGAGGACCAGCTTTCTAATGACACCAAGATTGAGCTTCTAGTCCTCTCAGAGGCTGAGATATTCAATGAAACAACAATGGTAGCGCTTGAACTGAAAATTAGACTGAATGTCTATGGACGAGCACATCTGTGAGGGCTAAAATGTGCTAAAGCGCCACCTACATTTCAGATCTGTATATTGTGATGGAATGTGATAGAGAAAAAATACTTTTTTCTAGTGCTTTCTGCCACCTACTGGAATAAAATTAGACTTTTCAAAGTAAGGTTGAGTGAACAGAACCAGAATTACATGTTTACAAATTTAGGACAACAACAACAAAAAAGTTTTATTTAAAAAATAAAATAAAAATCTGTTTATCCTAAGGTTATAAACATTGTAAAGCCCCATTTTGGTTCTAACTGGAACCTTTATTTTTACCTTTATTTTTAAGAGTATATGTCAATTACATAAATATACCCATAGCTTCATTGTTTTGTTGTAGAAATACGCACATACCCGGCCCTTCTCAAAGCACTGTGTGAGCATGACAATAGTTTTGGTCCCCGTCTCCCAAATCATCCTCCAGAAATCTGCAACGGTACTCGGCAGAGGACCCTGTGTGGCTATAAACTCATTAGGACAAAGATAGCCCTGAGACAAAGAGACAAGACGAAAAAAGGAATAAGAAATTAAAGCTCTGTTGAAGTTAAAAGTGAGACAGCTGATACGTGGGCTGTTCTCAAGCTCTTACAGAGACAAAGCTGGCATTGATGTAGTCAGACCCTGGCATTCCCGGCTCAGACAGTAACTTCACTCTGTTATTGTTATCTAAAAAAAGACATAAAAAGATGTGTGTTAACAATGTTTGTATAACATAAGACTGGCACGTTCTCATTTAGTTCCAAACATGCGTGATTTTCTTCCTCATGCATAATGCAAAATAATATATTTCTAACAATCTCTGAGCTGTTTTTCTAATACAATGAAATCATATTGTACTTAAGGGCTGTCAAGCTCCAAACAGGACAAAAAAGCACCATAAAGTGCCATTAAAATAGTCCAAATCACACAACAATCAAGAACCAATATTGTCAGTGAATAGCAACTTGTTCCTCACACAAAGCAAAATTCGTGTGGTCTACTTTAATGACACTTTTATTGTGTCTTTGTCTATTTTGGAGCATGACAGTCACTAGTCACTGCCTGATTTCATTTTGGAAAAGAACAAAAAATCATATGGGTATGGAACCACATGATGGTGACAGAATTTTCATTTTTGTATGAACTGCAGTATGGATGTCAATGTGAGTGAAACTGCGCGTATCATACATGGTTTAATATTAGTGAAGCGATTTTTGGAGCGATTCCAAGGCAGATCAGCGTCAGACGTTGCCAGATCACGAAGCAACTTCGGCAATTCCTGTAATACACAGAAAAAGTCTAATTATAAAACGCACCAGAAAGTAATCAATCATCCAAAAAGACATGCAGTATTGAACAAAAACTCTACGTGCTCTATTTTTGTGAGTGTGCAAAATGCAGCGCTATGTGCAAAGACTTTCTGTGAGAGCACTAATTCTAAGCACAATTTTCGTGCCAGCGCAAAGTGCAAATGGGTGTGGATGGGAGTGTTTGCTCTATCTGTGGGTGTATTGTATGGTAATGAAGTGCCGCATAGCACAATTTGCTATTTTCCTGACAAATAGGTCACTGCGCTAAGATGTTTCAAAACCACATCTGTTTTCAGCGTAAAGTCTGAATTGGTGCTAATAAAGTTCATGTCCAAACTCTGAATATACAGTGGAACATCAAATTATGTCCATGACGATCACTGTTGCAGCCGTTTAATGAGACAAATATTTATGAGATTTGTGTTAAACTATCTAGAGGCCATGGGTTCTTTTTTAATTATTATAATTATTATGTTTAAATTCTGAGAGAACCTCAGAAATAAATTGCACTTGACTCAGCCCATCAGTGATTTGTGCGCATAATTTCGCCAAACCTACTTGCGCCTAGACTTAGCGCATGCTTGCACGAAAATACCAAAACTTAACTGCCATGCCCATTGACTTTGCGCTTATGACTTAAAGAATAGCGCTGCGCAGGGGCCTGGGTAGCTCAGTGGTAAAAAATGCTAGCTACCACCCCTGGAGTTTGCTAGTTTGCTAGTTCGAATCCCAGGGTGTGCTGAGTGACTCCAGACAGGTCTCCTAAGCAACCAAATTGGCCCGGTTGCTAGGGAGGGTAGAGTCACATGGGGTAAACTCCTCGTGGTCGCTATAATGTGGTTCGTTCTCGGTGGGGCACGTGGTGAGTTGAGCGTGGATACCGCGGTGGGTGGCGTGAAGCCTCCACACACGCTATGTCTCCGTGGCAACGCGCTCAACAAGCCATGTGATAAGATGCATGGGTTGACGGAGTCAGATGCGGAGGCAGCTGGGATTTGTCCTCTGCCACCCGGACTGAGGCGAATCACTATGCGACCACGAGGACGGATCAGAAAAAAAAAAAGGAATAGCACTGCACTTAGTGCTAGAGCTCATAAAATAGGGCCCATAGTGTAGTATGGCTGAATAATTTGGACAAAAAAATCGAATTGTAATTATTTTGAAAAATAGTGCGATTTGAACTACGCTATGGTTATTAACATGTATAAAATTTTTAAAAAATAATATTTTTTTTTTTACATTTTTTCTTTTGACCAAAATTAAGTCAAGGGCAAACATGCTCCAAAAGAAATACTGTTCAAGAAAGGGTTCACACTTGAGTCCTCTTCAGTCCACAATAATGATATTATTATTACTATAATTAAGTTAAGAAATTACAATTGAAATATATTTTCATATAATATTAACATCAACAACAATTATTATTATTATTATTATTATTATTATTTTAAAACAGTTTCATATTCATGTAATATTTTCTTAGATGCGCGGACCTTTATTTTGGTGGAAGCTTTTATTTTGGCGGTATATTTCTGTTTGTAGTAGAGTTGAGAATGGCTGTTTAATGCAGAGAAATGCTCTCATTCACTCTTCTGTCCACAAAAACCCAGTGTTATGAGATTACTTTAGATTTGGATAGTAACTTAGTGGCCAAGCATCTTTAAACAAATGTGCAATTAGTGAATCTAGAGTGCTGTAAATTTAACAAGCTCAGCTCGTTAGCCTCACGCGTGCTTTGAGTATGTGTAAATATGATAGAGAGAACAAAGCTGCACACATACAAGCAGCGTGTGTAGACTATTTATTTATTTAATTAAATCGCAGCCTTTGCGGTTTGATAATCGCGATTTCAATTTTATTTTGCTTAATCAATAGAGCCCAATAGTTTACTGGTGCTTCCTCGTTTTTTTCTCTCTCTCACCCACCTACACACACAAAACACATCTAACACTAAAGCTTACCGCAAACTCCTCCTGAAACTTGGCATTGTCATTGGCACAAAGATCTTCCACATGCTGAAGAAAAGATTTCTTATTGATTGGCCTGTAAATGTGTTAAAGAGAGATAAATAAAGCATTAAACATCCACAAAACCATTAATTATCATCATTGTTAACATTAATACCACTGCAACAAGCATTATTTCTACAGAACAGATTTTCTTATGACATTTCACAGCTTGTCTTATGGACTTTATGGATGTTTTCCAAACAATAACAATCATAAGAATTTGACTCGTACTCTAAATTAAAAAAGGCTTAAAAAGAAGAAAAAAGAAGGAAAATATCAATCAGTCTTCACAGGCTATAATATAATTCTCCTTTTTACTTACTTGAGAGATTTCCTGTAACTTAGCAGCCTGGAACATTAGATAGTAGAGAAATATGACCGAAAAACTAGATTACTTTTTAAGTTCAGTGATAAATAGGAAATTAATGAATGTGCAGTTCACTACATCATCTAATTAGAGGAAGACACACAGACTTGTAAAGAATATGAGAGTCATTTTCTGCGTGATCTTTCAAGCAGAAACGTACAAAGCCAAACTACATAGCAACAATACTGCAAGACAGATCAGTTAGTACATTAATTAAGGATAACAACATAATAGCAAAAAAAAAAAAAAAAAAAGACTCCAGGTGCAAACACCACAGCATGCAACTGGGAAAAGAAAAACTTTGAACCTTTAAAAGGGAAAAAAGATGGAAATACTGTAATTAAAAAAACAAAACTATGAGCAGAACTCTACAAACTATGTACACACCAACCTCACTCTCTGTACTTACTGGATGACAAAAATCTCCTTCCTTCTATAGAAAAAGGAAGAATACCTGAGAACAGAGGATAACCAGTGAGTGAATGAGTGAGTGAGTGAATTAACGAGAGATTAGTGTTGTGTGGTGGTGGCGTAGTGGACTAAAGCACTGAACTGGTAAGTAAAAGGTTGTTGGTTTAATCCCCACAGCCATCACCATTGTGTCCTTGAGCAAGGCACTTAACTCCAGGTTGCTCCAGGGGGATTGTCCCTGTAATAAGGTCACTGTAAGTCGCTTTGGATAAAAGCATCTGCCAAATGCATAAATGTAAATGTAAATTAAGGGAGTGAATGAATGAGTTAGTGAATGAAAGTCTCTTATGTGGGCATCATGAGTGCTCACGTACAGTGTAAACTTGAGAGCGATTTAAAGGAATATTCCAGGTTCAATACAAGTTAAGTTCAATCGACAGCATTTTTGGCATAATGTTGATTACTACAAAACATAATTTTCTTTAAAAAAAAGAAAGCAAAATTGAGGTTAAGGTGAGGCACTTTCAAGGGAAGTGAATGGGGCCAATTTTTGGAGGGTTTAAACCCTTTAAGCTCTGAGGGTATTTTTTGAAGATTTCCTGTTTCAGTAGCATACCCAAAATTAAAGGCTTATAACTCAACAAAAAACAAAACAAAAAACAAAACAAGGAGGGTCAAGTGTTGACGTTTTAAAGAAAACTTTTCAAATTTTTTAATGATATAGATTATGACAAATTCTGAGACTCTCAGCCTAAGAAACTGCTGGGAAAAACATTTAGCCAAAAATTTACTTTTTATTATTTGATATTATATATCTCTGGGTGTAAATAAGGTGGCTCCAAAAAAACTGCTTTTGTTGTTGTTGTTGTTGTTGTTGTTCCCAATCATGTCAACTGTATCTGAGATTTTTTTGTGTTGACATGACAAAGCAATCAAAAGTTATAGAATTACAAAAATGATGTATTATTCCTCTTTTGTAATTCGCTTTGGATTAAAAATGTTAATGTAAATTTATCATAGTGTCCAAAAACATCCTGATGTGTCCAAAAGCCTTTCCAAACAAATAAAACATAATAATTGTACAGAAGAACTAATTATACATGCAAACACAACATTGACTAAAGGTATACATAGCATGCAGACATGATTTTAGTAAAGAGATGAGTTTCATTCTGTGCCATTTGAGTCATTATTGAGTCTGTGTCATGTACTTGGCACCATCTCCTGGTGGCCATATGTAACATTGTGCTTCGTGTGGATTATCTAAAGATCTATGCATCCGATTACCTTGTGTGGGGCTCATTTGAAAGATAATCACCTCCTGTAAGTCATGGTATGTGAGATTTTATGTTCCGTTTATTTTTCATGAAGTTATAAGTGAAAACGCAGCATTTAAACAACACCAACCTAACTGTCAAAGACATGTACTTAGTTATTACTCGCTATATTTTTGTCTGTGAGTAAAATAAAAAGACTGGTTGTATTCTACTCTTTGAGAGCTTTCCAACAACATATGACACATGGCTATTTGATGAGTCTGATGTTTTTACTGATTGGAATAATATGTACAGTGCAATTTTATTTTTTTAATAAATTATCAAAACGGAACACTTCTGATTTGTCTGCAAATTTGAAAGCACTCATTCATTTATGTTCATAATGCCTGCATGCATTGTAAAGTAGAGCTTCTAAGCTTTCAAACGATACCTATATTGTGTTAGTCAAGACTGTAGTTATTAAAAGTTTAATGATTAACTTTTTTCTCACTGGCCCATCCGAGCTGAAAGGGTTAAAGGCAGAAATGTGAAGCTTATAATTTTATAAAAGCACTTACATTAATTCTTCTGTTAAAACTCATGTACAGTATTATTTGTAAAGTTGTTTAAATCGTAATTGTTACAGTCGTTTTAGTGTTAGTGTTTTAGTTTAGGGTTTTTTGACATTACATCGTCATGGCAATGAAGTTGTAAAAATGGCTATAACTTTACACAGAAAAGATTAGCAAGTGATTTTATCACACTAAAATCATGTTAAAATGCATATTGTTTATGCCTTGTGACTATACTTTTGAACAGTGAGTATTTTAAAGTTTTCATTTCCATTATAAGTGCCTCACTGGAACACAGATTTAGCTTTTTTTAAAGAAAATATATTTTTTTTGTGGTAATCAACATTATGCCAAATGCTGTTGATTGAGCTTAACTTGTATTGAACCTGGAATAAGTGTGATGTCAGACGTCTCACCGGTTGATCTTCTCCTCTTTAAACTCTATGTCAGCCACTGCAATCAGCTGATCCAGCTTGAACTTGGTCTCAATAATCTCAGCCTCACGTGGAGAGTACGTCCCACCTTCCTTTTGCCTCTGGTGGATCCTGGGATTGGAGAGAATAAACCAGGAATAAACTGGGGCACATCGTGTGCGAGTTTTTTATCGAATTATTCCCTATTCAAAACAACACATATCTTACCTCACAGATCCGTATATAAGCAGAATCAAAAGTAAAGCCAAGAAAAAAGACAACAGTACTCCAAGAATGATCTGCTCATCCCTGGTCAACAGACGGTCATCTGAGAGAGAGAGAGAGAGAGAGAGAAAGACTTCTTTTTATTGTTTAATGCCATTCCTTGAATTTTCTTTGTCAGTTGCACAGTATGTTTTATCCTTAATTAATGTTCATTGTTTTTGCAATGTTTTATGTGTATATAACTTAGCTGTAAACGCTTTGGCAATACAAATGTATAAATATTTGCCATACCAGTGCTCACTGTGTTCATACCTGCAGTTCTGACCCTGTCCGAGTACTCAGAGTCTGTGTACTGCCCACGAATATTTGTCGCCCGAAATTTGAATCTAAACAGTAAGATAATGGTTAAAATGCAAAGGAAAAAAAAAAGACTCCTGGATATTTTTTTTACCCCCTGATGCATGATGCCAGTTAAGATACAGAGTGTGATGTTACATCCAAACCACCATGGGTGATCACCATTGACCTTTACTTATAATTCTATGCAACTGGTCATTTTATGTCATTAGCTGCATCCCAAATCACATGCTTATGCACTATTCTACTATTCTTTTGTAGTGTATGTAGTGCAAGTACTGTGTTCACTCTAATAATGCAATGAAGAGTATAAGATGTTATCATTACTGGAAGAATCAAGTTGCTTTAATTAAGTTCTGGGCTCATAACTCAAATATCTACAGTATGTTCCTTGAAAATCCATGGACTTAAGAACTCAAACTATCGAGTACAAAATGTAGGCTATGGGGAATACCCATAATGCCTTGCGCTTAAATTATTTAATTATGTTTTCTTGGTGAAAGGGAACATATCGGCATTAAAATAGTTGTTATTAAGAATCAGGGCCATTTCTAGCTATAAGTGGCTGCTTATGAACCACTAGGGGGCCTGCAAAGCAAGATCGTTTTTTAATTAGTTAATTATTTACAGTTTTGTATATAGTTATTTACTGTTATTTATAGTTATTTATTGTTAATTTGTATAGTTATTTATTGGTAATTTATTGTTCATTTTTTTTGCGTTTTGCGTAATTAATATATTCCCATTTTAAGTTAATTTATTCAAATTAGCTGAAGACTGTATTGTGGTCTCCAAATAGGAATTCGCTTATGGCCCCCATATGTTCAGAAACATTCCTGTTAAGAATTCAAAGAGGTTTTTAGCTCTTTTGCAGTATTATTTATGCTTTGTTACAAATAGTTGTTTCGTGTGATGTCACCTCTTGCATGTGCAACTGAAGTACAGGTGTCAATGCATTTCTATGGAGAAATACATTTAATTAATGATTGACCTAGAATCAATTATAATTATTTTAAGTTGTGTTATTGTATGACCTCAATTTGAGTGCATTAAATTGAACATTTTAAGTAGAAACAACAACATGCAAAATTGAAAGCTGATTTTCCATTCTACATTTCTATATTTCTTTAATCATTCATTTATTTCTGTATGCTATTCCGTATTTATTTCTCCTTCACGTAACATGCTAATGAGAGGATGTCAACAGCTGTTCAGATATCACAGTCAAACTATCGATACCAGGTGCAATGTCTTTTTGGCGGGAGTTTGTAGTTTCACAATGGTGAAGAGAAGGTCGGTAGCAGAGTTGCTCCGCGAGGCAGCGAATAGTTTGGAAAATCATAAAAGCGAGATCCTTTGCTAAACTTTTATTAATTGATTCAGAAAATTCTGTATTGTCCTTATTACTGTCATAGTCAAGCGAAGCACTTTTACAATGATCAGCCAGTGGTGTCATAAGGTCCGCCTACTGATGTTTGACTGACATCCTCTCATTAGCATGTCATACAAAGGAAAAATAAATACAGAAATAAATGAATGATTAAAGAAATATAAATATACAATTTTACATTTCCGTTGACATTTTTGCATTTCCGCAACCGTTTTGTATTGTATTATTTTGCATTAATGAGTGCATTTCTTTCTTTCTTTCTTTATTTTATTAATTATTTTTATATCTCCTCGCACATTTAAGTATTTATATATTTATTTATGCACAAATATATGGATGTATTTACTTATTTATGTATGTATGTATTTATTTATTTATTATTTTTGCAGGTTTCGTCCTCCATATAAGTCTAGGCGCAAGTGGGTTTGGCAAAATCGCTCGTGCAATGCGCAAATGAGCTGCAATTTAATTCTGAGGTTCTTCTTTGGTTATTCCAGCATCTGCGTCCTATTATCTAGTCCATTCCCTCAAGCACCAACGATTTAAACAAAGACAGCAACTTCATAAGTGAATAGACCTAGTGTAAATGGACTGTATGCAATGAATTAGAAGAACTGAAAATTACGTTATTTTGTGCATTAACTGCTATTTTTTTTTTCTCCCCTTTTCTCCCACTTTGGAATGCCCAATTCCCATTGCGCACCAAGTCCTTGTGGTGGTGTAGTGACTCGCCTCAATCCGGGTGGCGGAGGACGAATCTCAGTTGCCTCTGCGTCTGAGACCGTCAATCCGCGCATCTTATCATGTGGCTTGTTGAGCGCGTTATCGCGGAGACCTAGCGTGTGTGGAGGCTCACGCTATTCTCCGCGGCATCCACGCACAACTCACCACGCACCCCACCGAAAGCGAGAACCATATTATAGCGACCACGAGGAGGTTAACCCAACGTGACTCTACCCACTGGAGTCACTCAGCACGCCCTGGATTCGAACTTGCGACTTCACGTGGAGGAGGAGGCAGGAAGCGTGTCATTGAAACTTGCACAGAGCACAGACCAAGCGCCGTTCACAAACTAAAACAGTCCAAAACAATTTCAAAACAATATAAAATAAAATAAAAAATTATTTCCAAATAATAATACAAAAAAAACAATGTAAACAATGACACGCTTCCTGCCTCCTCCTCCACGTAACGTGTGACCTTACCAACAAGCTTACGTCATCCCTCTCATGAGCGCACGTCACAGAGATGTACAGAAGCGAACATTTGTAGTTAAAAAGTATATAAGTATTGTTTTGTTTCTAAAACTAATCAATCGTTTGGGTTCAGAAGAACTTTATTTGTTGAGTGGAGTCGTGTGGATTATTTTGATTCACCCTAAATATGCATTTTGGACCGTCACTTGCGTTGTTTAAAGGAGGAGGCCTGAAATGAAATCCTAAAAGTCTTCAATTCTGTTTTGATGAAGAAAGAAACTCAGATACATCTTAGATGGCCTGAGGGTGAGTAAATTATCAGCAAATTTTCATTTTTGGGTGAACTATTCCTTTAATTACACAAGATTAGGAGACGCCATTACTCCATTTAATTGAGGGAACGAGTTTACTCAATCAGTTGAGTAAAGTCAACTTATTAGGGTTACAAGTGTACCTTTGGAATATTTACCATCATTTTCTACTGCAGTGGACAGATGTGCAGCTCTCACAAAATACATCATTTTGGAAAAGAATAAGATGAAAAATGATTATATTCTTGTTTTTTTCCTCATTTCCAATATTACCCTTGTGATTTAAAGATGAAGTGTGAATTAAAAAAATGTCTCTTATCCCACTTTAATATGCAGAAACAACTATTTACTGACTGGCTGGGATTTTTGCATTTCCGTTTGATGACACTAGTGATGCAGATTTTACACCCTTCACTTTTAATAATTCATGCATCATAGGGTAAATAAAACAGATTAGTGCAGGGGTTCCCAAACTGTTTTGTCAGCTGAAGCCCTTTTGACATAAACGAAATAGAAGTACCCCCTGATATTTTAAGTACCTTTCGAAATATAATTAATTTCACATCTTTGCACTTTATTTTTCGTATTATTGTTATGTGAACTTGAATGAACCATTATTACATCTATTGTTCTTTTCTTATAATATTTATATATTAATTTCATTTAATTCTCCAATGCCATTTCTATCCCAGTCAGAAACTGCACAACATTCCCAGTAGTAGGCTAAAATTCACACACACACACACACACACACACACACACACACACACACACACACACACACACACACACTTTTAAAACATGATTGCGTTGCTGATAATGAAAGTAATTATGCGACATCATAACTTTGTATGGAGAGTAGCACGTAATTTACTTTTGCTGTATAAATGTCAATTTCTCACCGTTAGTCCACTGCATGAGAGCACGCACTCTCGCTCTCTTTCTCACACACACTCATATGCAGCGGGCATATGAGAGAGAGAGAGAGAAAGAGAGAGAGAGAGAGAGAGCGCTCTCATCTAATTGAGGTAAAAACTGAAGCCGTAGACACAAGTTTGGTTTAAAGGAAAATTTACGCACTTGGTTTAAGTTGTGTTCTTGTTTTTTTCAGACAAATTTAAAAAAATTTTTTTTTTTTTTTTTTTTTTAAATCAGTAAATGATAGGTCATATTTTTGTACGCAATATCTACATTCTCACAAACCCCCGTTTGGAAAACCCTGGATTAATGCATGTGCGTGTATGTCTGTCTTACACATAGTATGTTTTAGGTTTGAGCGGTCCGTTACAGAGCGTCTCAGCATTTTCAGACAGGCATGCCTCGTCTGCTCCTATGACGTATGTGTTAGTTTTTGCGTTCATGCGTTCAGATCTCTCAGAGCATGCTGGATTCAAGAAGCCCTCGTCGGTCAGATACGGAGCGGTAGGGTGGAGAAACACACTCTTCCAGTTGGACAGATTACCGTAGTCCATCACTGCATCAAGATATACCAATATAACAATAAGCCCTTCAATATAACATCACATTACTATACAATTTCAACATGTTATTAAGGCCAGAACACAAATCTCCAGCTTACTTATGGAAAATACACAGCAAAAATGTATTTTAACAGCCTTCAGGAAAAACAACATGGCCTCTTTAAGTGCTTTTTGGCATTTCATGGATTTGCTGTTTTAATACCTGCTGGCTCTGAAACAATGACCTGGACTTTCTGGATTGGTCCATGATCATCTGTAAAGAAACATTCAGGCATCTCAACAGCAATGGTTTTAGACGTGGTGATGACAGCGCCTGCGTTGTTCAGAGCAACCCGTGGCTTCCTCGTTGGTTTGGGAGGAGCTAAATAAAGCAGAATCTGTAAAAATCACTTCAGAAAAAAAACCTACATTTTCATTTCGGTTTTAAAAGGAAAAACTCCTAATACCTTTTACACCTGTCATGACCTGAACCTCTGAACTTGGTCCTAAACCGGCTCCATTCACTGCAGCTATCTGCAAAAAGTGTAGACAAACATGTTACTGTCTTATATTGGTGTTGAACTTGGTTTGAAGATAATAAAGTATTTGGCTACCCATCCAAATACTGTTATATGAGAAGCCCTGTGTGAATATCAATTAATGAAGGGTATTTTACACTTGAGATTTGGTTCAGACCTGAGTGTGTTTGAGTTCGATTCATTTGGTTGGTGTGGAAGAGTTTTCCAAACGTTACAGTGTATTTTAGATGCCGTGTTAGGTTAAAAAGTGCAAGTTAGGTCTGAACGGCTCCAAAGTGTTCAGGTGTGAGTTTCCTACCCGTATGCTGTAATTGAATCCCCCCTTCAGTCCATTTATGACGGCTGTCATTGTGTTATTAGGGTTGCTGATCACTAGCAGGCTGTTGATGTAAAAGTCCAGTAGTCCATTGCGGTAGATGGTGACATGATATGCACTGATATTTCCATTTGGCTCATCCGGTGGAGAGAATGTCACATAAACACGAGTCACTTCCTCTGGAATCACTGTCAGTGTCAAGTCTTTGGGTGGATCTTTCGGTTCTGGGAAAACACAACCGTGAAAGTCACCAAATAAATTCAATTCAGTTTATTTGCATAGAGCTTTTTACAATATATATATTTATATATATATATAATTAAAACAATTACAGAAATAGAAAAACTGAAAATCATTGCAAGAGAACATTTATTGCAAAAGAAAGATTTATGGGTTGTTGATACAAAAAACTTTTGGATTTAAATAAGCAGATACTTAAGAGCCTATGATTGGACCATTATTGCAGTGATTAATATGTTTCAGCTGGTAACAATTCTTTTAACCCTAACTCTATTCAACTGCCGGCCCACGGGCCAATTCTGGCCCATTTGAAATTTTCAATGGCCCGTCTGAGGTTGTCAGTTGTGTTAGGGGCTGTTCACACTGAACTTGTTTTGTGTCTGTTCATGCTGTTTTTCAGTTGTTTTCCTATATAAACTTGAGCTAGATGCACGTTGTGCCACTTCTCAATGTTTTTACAGTGTCTTGTGTAAGAGCAACGCATTTTTAGACTCTTTCAGAGGTTGCACTAGGAATGATCATTATCTGTCATTTTGATGGAATGGGAAGATTAAAGAACCAAAATCATGGACAAATGATAAGCGTGAGTTCGGAGAAACAGAAAAGTTATGTTCATTAATTTGGTCAAGAAAACATTTGATTTGAATTTTTTAATTTTTTTTTTTTAAATCATTGCATATATAACAAACTTACATTTGGGTTGGATGCAACTTCACCAACAATAACAAACATCACTGTTTATTAATATTGTAAGCAAATTTTATAGACTTACTATAACATGATATCTGATAGAAGCTTTCTGTTAAAATATTCTTGGCCCGTATGCATCAAAGATTTTTTTCCATCTGGCCCACTTGTCAATGAAGTTGAATAGCCCTGCCCTAACTGATGCAATGTGTAGCTTCTCATTTCTTAAACAACCATATCAGAAGACATATCCCGTGGTCGTGGAAAATATGTTACTGAGTTTCAGAAGGGGCAAAATATTGCCCTGCATCAAGCAAAGAAAACAACAAAGGAGATTGCTGAAATCACTGGAATTGGGTTAAGAACTGTCCAACACATTATTAAAACCTGGAAGGATAGTAGTGAACTGTCAGCTTCACAGAAGAAATGTGGTCGGAAAAAAATCTTGAATGATTGTGATCGGAGATCACTAAAACACTTGGTGAAGTCACATTGTAAAAAATCGACAGTAGAACTCACAGCTATGTTTAATAGTGAAAGTAAGAGTATTTCCACACACACAATGTGACGAGAACTTACAGGATTGGGACTAAACAGCTGTGTGGCCACAAGAAGGCCACAAGAAAGCCACTTATTATTGAGGCTAATCGGAAAAAACTACTTTAATTTGCTTGGGAGCATAAAGATTGGACTGTGTACTGGAAAAAGGTCATGTGGTCTGATGAGTCCAGATTTACCCTATTCCAAAGCGATGGGTGCATCAGCGATGCACCCGTCATGCATAGTGCCCACTGTACAAGCCTCTGGAGGCAGTGTTATGATCTGGGGTTGCTTCAATCGGTCAGGTCTAGTCTCAGCAAAATTATGCGGCAATAAAATGAAGTCAGCTGACTACCTGAATGTACTGAATGACCAGGTTAACCCATCAATGGATTTTTCTTCCCTGATGGCATGGGCATATTCAAAAATGCCAAGATTCATCATGCTCAAATTGTGAAAGAGTGGTTCAGGGAGCATGAGGAATCATTTTCACACATGAATTGGCCACCACAGAGTCCTGACCTTAACCCCATTGAAAGTCTTTGGGATGTGCTGGAGAAGACTTTACGGAGTGGTTCGACACTCCCGTCATCAATACAAGATCTCGGCCAACAATTAATGCAACTCTGGACGGAAATAAATCAAAGCTAAAGGCGGTCCAACGAAATATTAAAGTATGCAACATTTTTTGGGGGCCAGGCAGTGTATTTTTAACAGTATTTTGCACATGTTTTATAATTATTGAAAGCAAGCAGCTTTTATACGCTCATATTAATTGAGAGACTACATAAAATATTTGAAAATACATCTTTTTAACACCACAGTACCACTTGAAATAAATGAAGAGAAACGGGACCAAAAATACTATGTACACTTTCCCTTATACCAGGGTTGCTCATTACGTCAATTGACAACCACTAGTTGATCTCATTAATAAAAAGAAAACAACAATTACAAGAAAATTAGAAAACCATTCACTGCTCTTTGCTGAATAACTTTAGGGGCTTTAAAAAGTTTTAAAAGTAGTTTTATGTTACTTCTGCATTTTTACTTGAATACTTGATACTTCTGTTAAAAACTGCTATCACTGTTTTCTTCAAGGTGCACTCAGTAACGTTTGTCTTTGTGTCATCTTGGACTTACACTGACACCTAGTGGCTGCATCATTTAAAATCAATAGTTTTCAGTTTCAGATGCCATTGTAGAAATGTAGTATTCACAGTCAGCCATGATTATTTTAATCAATGAGTGAAAGTGTCCAATAACAAGACAAGACTGAGATTAAGGGAGTAGTTTTCGGCTGGTCATGTGATTCTAACATGGCAGCCCCCATGTGCGGACCCTCTCCATGTAGAATAAAACAGCTTTTATAAGGTTACTGATATGACTGGAGTCTTCATTTTAATGTGAGTCAATAGTTTAATCAATCAGAAGATGCATCCCGTGGTCCTGGAAAAGATGTTACTATGTTTCAGAAGGGGCAAATTATTGGCTTTAATCTGGGTGGTGGTTGCCTCCGCATCTGAGACATCAATGATTTCCTACACATATTGCAAAATTACAATTCATATCTTTAGGAGTTAAACTTTAATTTATCCCTTTGCTTTATTGTTTTTATTGGTTCTATTGCTTGTAATTTGTTTATCTATTCTTTTCTTTTTTCTCTCTCTCCCCTTTTCTCCCCAGTTTGGCATGCCCGATTCCCAATGTGCTCTAAGTCCTCATGGTGGCGTAGTGACTCGCCTCAATCTGGGTGGAGGAGGATGAATCTCAGTTGGCTCCGCGTCTGAGACCGTGGCTTGTTGAGCGTGTTACCACGGAGACCTAGCACGTGTGGAGGCTTCACTCTATACTCCGCGACATCCACGCACAACTCACCACGTGCTCCACCGAGAGCGAGAACCACATTATAGCGACCACGAGGAGGTTAACCCAACGTGACTCTACCCACCCTAGCAACCGGGTCAGTTGGTTGCTTAGGAAGCCTGACTGGAGTCACTCAGCATGCCCTGGATTCGAACTTGCGACTCCAGGTTTGTTTCTCTATTCATATTTTACTAGAATATTTACTTGGTTTGGACTCAAGATGGCGCCGAGTATGGCTGCTGCATTGCGAGCTCCGACACAACATAATAATGTTTTGTTTGTTTTGTCACAATTCTTATGTTTTTTGTCTTGGATGTTGTCTGCCTTATTGTCTACGACAGACAAACACTTTTGGACATTGGTTCAGCAATTTCACACCGTAAACCGGACTTCACATTCCTCAATGCCGACCCGCTGTTTACAAACACGCAAGCGGAGCCCTTTGTCTGGGCAGCACGGCCGCGGAAACGCAAGAGGAAAAGGGGAAACAGAGCCGGCGTTCTCATCAGAGTAAGACGCCGCGCAAATCGACCCCCGCTACCCACTATTCTACTGGCAAATGTTCAGTCTCTGGATAACAAGCTCTGCGAGCTGAAAGCGCGGCTCTCTTTCCAACGAGATACAAGGGACTGCTGCATTATCTGCCTAACAGAAACTTGGATGTCTGCGGAGATTCCAGATTCAGCCATTGAACCCGCGGGGTTCTCCGTGCACCGAGCGGACAGAGCGAAAGACCTCTCAGGTAAAAGCAGAGGTGGTGGTGTATGTTTTATGATCAACAAATCCTGGTGTGATCAGAGGAACGTACATTCTATCAAGTCTTTCTGCTCTCCTGATCTGGAATTTCTCATGCTTCTGTGTCGACCATTCTGGCTACCAAGGGAATTCACAGCAGTCATTATCACTGCTGTGTACATCCCGCCACAAGCTGACACAGAACGGGCACTCAAGGAACTGTATGGGAGAATAAGTGAGCAGGAAACCGCGCACCCTGAGGCCACGTTCATTGTGACTGGGGACTTTAATAAAGCCAGTTTAAAATCAGTCGCATCAAAATATCACCAGCACATTAGTTTCAACACACGAGGGGACCGGGTTTTGGACCATTGCTACTCTCCATTCCGGGATGGCTACAAATCCCTCCCCCGCCCACCATTTGGCAAATCGGACCACTCTTCCATTCTGCTTCTGCCCGCTTACAGGCAGAAATTGAAACAGGAAGCACCCACCCTCAGAACGATCCAGTGCTGGTCGGACCAATCAGATTCTATGCTACAAGACTGTTTTGATCACACGGACTGGGAGATGTTCCGGTCCGCCTCTGATGACGACATCGAGCTTTACGCTGATAGCGTAATTTGTTTCATCAGAACGTGCGTAGAGGATGTCGTTCCGACCAGAACTGTACGAATCTATCCGAATCAGAAACCTTGGATCAATAGCGATGTTCGCGTGGCACTTAATGTGTGGACCTCCGCTTTTAATTCCGGGAACGTGGAGGAGCATAAACAAGCCAGTTATGCCCTCCGAAAAACTATCAGAACCGCAAAACGCCAGTACAGGAGTAAGATTGAAGGACAGTTTAACACCACCAACTCTAGAAGCAAGTGGCAGGGAATTAACATCATCACAGACTTTAAAGGGAATAAAAACTCCGCCATGAACACCGCTGCCTCTCTACCGGATGAGCTAAATACTTTTTATGCTCGTTTCGAGGGAAATAACACCGCCCTCGTGGAGAGAGCTCTCGCGGCTGAAGCTACAGAGGTTAGTTCACTCTCCGATCCTTCCGACGGGTGAATATCCGCAAAGCCGCGGGCCCAGACGGCATTCCGGGCCACGTCATCAGAGCGTGCGCGAACCAGCTGGCTGGTGTTTTTACGGACATTTTCAACCTTTCCCTCTCTTTGTCTGTAGTCCCCACATGCTTTAAAACATCCACCATTGTGCCTATTCCAAAGCAATCAAAAATAACTTGTTTAAATGACTGGCGTCCTGTTGCTCTGACCCCCATCATCAGCAAATGTTTTGAGAGACTAATCAGAGATTATATCTGCTCTGTGATGCCTCCATCACTGGACCCGTTGCAGTTTGCTTACCGCAACAACCGCTCCACTGATGATGCCATTGCATCTACAATACACACTGCTCTCTCCCACCTGGAAAAAAAGAACACTTATGTGAGAATGCTGTTTGTAGACTACAGCTCAGCATTCAACACCATAGTGCCCTCCAAGCTAGATGAGAAACTCCTGGCTTTGGGCTTAAACAGCTCGCTGTGCAGCTGGATCCTGGACTTCCTGTCAAGCAGACGCCAGGTGGTTAGAATAGGCAGCAACATCTCCTCATCACTGACCCTCAACACTGGAGCCCCACAGGGCTGTGTTCTCAGCCCACTACTGTATTCCTTGTACACACATGACTGTGTGGCAACACATAGCTCCAATGCCATCATTAAGTTTGCTGATGACACGACGGTGGTAGGTCTGATCACTGACAATGATGAAACAGCCTACAGAGAGGAGGTGCACACTCTGACACACTGGTGTCAGGAGCACAACCTCTCCCTCAACGTCAGTAAGACAAAGGAGCTTGTGGTGGACTTCAGGAGAAAAGACAGAGAACACAGTCCCATCACCATCAATGGAGCACCAGTGGAGAGAGTCAGCAGCTTCAAGTTCCTGGGTGTCCACATCACTGAGGAACTCACATGGTCCATCCACACTGAAGTCATTGTGAAGAAGGCTCATCAGTGCCTCTTCTTCCTGAGACGGCTGAGGAAGTTTGGAATGAACCGCCACATCCTCACACGGTTCTACACCTGCACTGTAGAGAGCATCCTGACTGGCTGCATCTCCGCCTGGTATGGCAACAGCACAGCCCACAACCGCAAAGCACTGCAAAGGGTGGTGCGAACTGCCAGACACATCATCGGAGGTGAGCTTCCCTCCCTCCAGGAAATATATACAGTGTTCTCACTGCTACCATCAGGCAGGCGGTATCGCAGCATCAGGACCCGCACCAGCCGACTCCATGATAGCTTCTTCCCCCAAGCAATCAGACTTTTGAACTCTTGATCTTCCACGATCAAAATACATCAGCACTGCACTTTATTACCCTTACTTTATATCTCACGCCGGACTGTCATAAATTATATTATTATTATTATATTATGTTCTCTCTTAACAACTTACTATCAACCGACAGCCTGAATGTCAATACAGTACAATACTGTACATTCTATATATATATACTTTTTTATATATTTTTATTTTTTATTTTTATTGAATAATGTGTATCTATATTGTGTGTATTGTATACTGTACAGTGTATGTTATTATTTGTATATTGTTGTGTGTAATTATGTGTATATTAGACTTTAAATTGTGTTGTGTTAATTTGATGTTATTGTAAATTGGTATATGTCTCATCACTGTCACGACTGCTATGTTGATCGGAACTGCACCCAAGAATTTCACACAACATTGCACTTGTGTATATGGCTGTGTGACAATAAAGTGATTTGATTTTGAGTTGATTTGATTGTCTTGAATGATTGCTTGAGAACTTGAAATAGTGAGCCTGATTACATGCACACCAATACACTAACCCAACTTGCAAAAATCAGCTTATTTTAGGAATATTCCGGGTTCAATACAAGTTAAGCTCAATCGACAACATTTGTGGCATAATGATGATTACCAGAAATTAAATTTCGACTCGTCCCTCCTTTTCTTAAAAAAAAAGAAGCAAAAATCAATGTTGCAGTGAGACACTGACAATGGAAGTGAATGGGGCCAATGTTTGGAGGGTTTTAAGGCAGAAATGTGAAGCGTATAATTTTATAAAAGCACTTACATTGATTCTACTGTTAAAACTTGTGCATTATTTGAGTTGTAAAGTTGTTTAAATCATAATTTTTACAGTTGTTTTAGGGTTTAAGGGTTTGTTGACATTAAATCACCATGGCAATGAAGTTGTAAAATTGGATATAACTTTACACAGAAATAGTTAGTTAGATATTTTATCACACTAAAATAATGTTAACACACATATTTTTTACATCTTGTGGCTATACTTTTGAAACAGTGAGTATTTTTATGTTTATGGACTGGCCCCATTCACTTCTATTTTTCCAGATTTTTGATTTTTTTTTAAAGAAAAGGAGGGACGGGGGGCCTGGGTAGCTCAGCGAGTACTGACGCTGACTACCACCCCTGGAGTCACGAGTTCAAATCCAGGGCATGCTGAATGACTCCAGCCAGGTCTCCTAAGCAACCAAATTGTCCTGGTTGCTAGGGAGGGTAGAGTCACATGGGGTAACCTCCTTGTGGTCGTGATTAGTGGTTCTTGCTCTCAAAGGGGCGTGTGGTAAGTTGTGCGTGGTTTGCGGAGAGTAGCATGAGCCTCCACATGCTGTGAGTCTCCGCTG
Organism: Myxocyprinus asiaticus; assembly: GCF_019703515.2. Taxonomy (NCBI): domain Eukaryota; kingdom Metazoa; phylum Chordata; class Actinopteri; order Cypriniformes; family Catostomidae; genus Myxocyprinus; species Myxocyprinus asiaticus. Next base: position 5,124,850 of record NC_059361.1, read on the forward strand.
TGTAATGCACAACGAACCATGTGATAAGATGCACGGATTGACGGTCTCAGAAGCGGAGGCAAATGAGACTTGTCCTCCGCCACCCGGATTGAGGTGAGTAACTGCGCCACCACGAGGACCTAGTAAGTAGTGGGAACTGGGCATTCCAAATTGGGAGAAAAAGGGGATTAAATTAAAAAAGAAAAGAAGATGAGTCTAAATTAATTTTTGTGGTAATCAGCATTATGCCACATTATTTGTTCTCTCTTTATTTACTTATTTAGTTACATATTCTCTTTTATATCTTTTCCCTCAATACGTTTGTAATTTTCTTCACTTTAGTAAATTTCTTGTTTGTCTCTCTCTGTATGTATAAATGCAATAAAACAATAAATAAACAAACAAATAAATAAATAAATACAAATAAATAAATAAATAAATAAATAACACACACACACACGCACACACACACACACACTCACACACACACACACACACAAAAGGACTGTATGTAGACTGGAGATTCATGTTAAACCACCTACAGGAAGAAACAAAATATGTTTTCATAATGTCATTCCAAAGCTATACCATTCTTAATCTTATTCTTCTGGTATCAGATGATCTTACCTCCCAAGTTCGACAAATCCCAAAAATATTCTCTGCTTATTGATGTGTAAGCTAGCTACAGTAATGTTTTTTGTGTGACTTTTGGTTAAAAAAACAGAATTTTCATTTATTGAGTATACTACTTCTGAATTTCATGTTTTTTTTATTTATGGATTATGGAATAGTCCTATACACAATTATTTCCAATAAGATCTAAGTTTCATGACAAGAACAGTTCTTCAAGATTTTTTAATATTTTCTAAATATATGCGGGCCCGTGTAGTCAGAAGTCAGATTTCCAGTTCAGGGTGGGCTGGTCCACATATTTAGCCAGCACAGAGAATGTGATTGTGGTCAGCTTTGATGGCTGAGGAAGTGGTTACCTAGGAGACAAAATCATGCATTCAGTCTATAAACGTCTGGGCACCTAAGAAGTCGAGGATCAGATAACTGCCGCTAGACAGTTTATCAATATGGGCTTTATAGTTAAAGAAAGGGTTGCCATTTGGGGATGGTCTTATGGTGGTTATGTCACTTCAGTGGTTCTGGGAACTGGTAGTGGAGATTTTTAATGTGGTATGGCTGTCGCCCCGTTGTCGAAATGGGAATATTATGATTTACACTGAGAGATACATGCTAATGCCAGCAGAGAATCAGGCCTTTTATGACAATTCCACAGTGACGGGAAGAGCCGAGAATTTTAAATCCGTCCAGTACCTCCTGGTGCATGGCACTGCTGACGATAATGTTCATTTCCAACAAGCTGCTCAGATCTCTAAAGCGCTCGTTGATGAGCAAGTGGACTTTGATGCAATGTGGTGCACTGATGAAGACCACAGTCTCGGCGGATCAGCCAATCAGCATGTGTACACTCACATGAGCCAGTTTCTGAAAAACTGCTTTACTTGAAGTTGTGAAATCTTTCCACTGGACGCAGAACCTACATCGCTGAATCAACTTTACTTCCAGCGTGTGACGTCATTGAAGACCAGCCACTGAATCCACAAGAATCTGAGAAGCTACTGTGTTGTGATGCAATAATGGACACATTCTATTTATGCTTTTATCAGTTAAAGACATTTCAAACGTACATTCTGAACAACTGAGTCATGAATCTGCACTACAACACCAACAACACTAATAAATCTTGCTATGGACTTGTATTAAACACAAAGATTTACTGAACATTACATGATAAACACAAAGCTTGATGAGCCAGCTAAACAACTTGCAGATGAAATCTTCTATGTGAATAAAGGTTTAGGCGGAAATAGTTTATTTGAGATTAAACCTTTGCATATAAATACTTTTGTTCAACTAAAACTTCCAAAGAGCTGGGGAGAGCAATATTGTATATTTTCCATGTCAGGTTCATTGCCAGCTGTTAATTTCTTGTGAAATACATAAAGAAAAGAATTTTCAAGATGTTCAAGATCTGTTATAAAACAAACAAACAAACAAACAAACAAAAAACATTATGCTACAAATGCTGTTGATTGAGCTTAACTTGTATTGAACTCAGAATATTCCTTTAAAAAATCAGACAAAGCAAGAAAACTGTGTTAACATGAGATTTGAAATAACCAAGTTATTCTCTGCTTTTGACATCAAACTGTGAAGAAGCATGCACGCAGCACTTGCATACAGTACATTGGATAAGCCGGTTAAGAACGGCAATAAAGGTGTTTACATGCAATGCAAAATCAGGGTCTACCCGTGTCGAACGGTTTATTCTTAAGCTGTTTATGTCCTTACACTGATAAAGGAAATCCGTTTAACACGTTTACATTACCACATAAGCTGTGGCCTTATTAAGCATGATCGATGTAGGGACGTGCATGTAAACACACTAAATGTTTACTTAAACTACTTCAGTTTAGTTAGTTTTTGTTCGAAACTTGTATTGGTGGCGACTTCTGAAATTTTGGTATCGTGATAGTTCTACTTACAATGAATATTTATATGGTGCATGGTAGATCTTACTTTAATGTTTTTCTTTCCTATGCAAAAGTAGATGTCATGTCATAGAAGTGAGCACCCCTGCATTATACAGTACATTCATTCAGATTTTACCCTAAAACATTGATGTAGATAAAAAAGACATGACATGCATCATCTACCCAAATCCATTGAAACGAAAGAGCCAAATCTTGTAATCTCTTGGCAATAGACACATGCATTCAATGGATATCACACAAGCAAGCATCCACACTTTCTCACCGTCCTCCAGGGTTCTGATGAGGACGGGTTCGGATGCTTTGCCGTCTCTGCGGGCGTTTGACAGGTTCCCCGTGAAGGCGGTAACAGCCACAGAGTATAGAGTAAATGCAGTCAAGTTCCTAATAACTATCGCCCTGATCTCCTCTGAATATCTCACCAAACTCAGGTTATATCTAGAACCGTCCAACTGGAAGAGGACAGAAGAGGAAAATAAGTAGAAACTGTCAGAAAGAGAACACATGAACAAGAGTTCTCGATCCTGTTAATGAACTCACAGCAGTGATGTCAATGAGGTATGAGGTGGGCCCTGAAATGATCGTTGGTTCATCCCACTCGATCTTTAACCCAGTGGCAGAGGGAACCACTGAGATGGCACCAGGTGGAGCATCAGGGTCTAAAACAAAAATTAAGAGAAACAGAGAGATATATTTGTATTTTTGCAGGATATCTATGTGGAATATGCTACATGCATGTGTCACATACTTCCTGCAAGTGTCTCTGTGTGGATCCACTCTGAAGGATCTCCGGCACCAGCCCTGGTGAACGCCACCACTCGGAGCTGGTACTGTCTGTATTTCAAAAGAGGGGAAAGTGTGACTCCGTTGGTTTCTCCTTCAACCCACTCCACAATCTCACTCTCCACACAGGACTCCAGGTCTCCTTTCTTCACACAGTGTCTTGCCAATCTCTGAATCTCTACATTATAACCCTGTAACAGACCAGGGACACGTGCAGGACGCAGCCAGCTTAGAGACACACTGTCAGAAGTAACGTCCATTACAGTCAGTGATCGAGGGGGACCAGGAACTGCAAACAGAGAAAAAGAAACAATTAGAGACACAGAGTTATTATGTATTAAATACATTGTTCTTACTTCAATCAGACAACAACCGTACACAAGACACACAACGGAAAAATGAGTTAACCAAAAGAAGCCTTTTTGGAGGTGTTAAATAATTGGGAAAATCTCGCAAAGAAATGTCTTGGTTATATGTCACCAGGGAAGGATTTGGGAGGATGGGGGGGTTGCAAGTACAACCCCCCATTATTTATACCATGATCAATGGAAACATGGGTAAATTAACATAAATATGGTAATGAAATCCATCCTGTAAAGACACAGTTTTTATTTTATTATTAAAATCAGCATGAATAAAATTCACAAATACTACCATGATGCACAAATACTTTACAAATCAAAATATATCTAATTATATAATATTATTTTCGCATTACAGTAGGCTACAGAACAGATTATTGCATTCAATGTTCATGAAAATAATAATGTCACAATATGAAAAATCTTCTGCTCTTAAAAAAGTCCACAGATTGAAAAATGCACAATATATATATATATAAACAATACTTGGGGGGTAAATCTGGGTCATATTTCACACACAAAACAAATTATTAAAAATTTTATTTTTATTTTTTATATAATTATTTTTTAATTTCAAATGTTTCTACCCTTAAACCCTTATTTTTTTATTTTAATAAAAACAAATTTTTTTTAATTAAAATTTTTTTTTTAAATCAGCATGAATAAAATTCACAAATACTACCATGATGCACAAATACTTTACAAATCAAAATATATCTAATTGCATTACGGTAGGCTACAGAGAATTTTAAATGTTAGAGAATATTGTTTAATGTTCATGAAAATAATGTCACAATGTGAAAAATCTTGTGGTCTTAAATTCTACAGAATGAAAAATGCACAAAACAATATTTTAATAATATACGTTAATACTTGGGGGGTAAATCTGGGTCATATTTCACACAAAAAAATATAAAAAATTGTAGTTTGCTTTTTATATAATTATGTTTTTATAATCTCAAACCCTTAATTTTTAATTGTATTTTTTTTATTTTTACACCAACATATATTTTTTAATAAAAATCATCATGAATAAAATTCACAAATACTACCATAATGTACAAATACTTCACAAATCTAAATGTATTTAATTATATAATCACAATGTGAAAAATCTTAAAATATTCCACAGAATGAAAAATGCACAATATATATATATTAATTATATAAAACCTATACAAAAAAAAAAAAAATATATAATAAAATATATATATATATATATATATATATATATATATATATATATACTTGGGGGGTTAATCAGGGTCATATTTCCACACAAAAAAATATTAAAATTGTATGTTGCTTTTTTATATAATTATTATAGATCTACTGCCACTCTTATAAATCTATAAAATAAAAAAATATATCTCTCTATACATAGGAAAAAAATAAATAATGGGGAGAAAAGGGGATAATGGCACAAGACGAACTCAAACTCAAATTTCCCACATGAGCAACTCACATAAGAAAACCACTAGGTCATTGATCCAGCCCTTTTAGGAATGTCATAATTTAATTCTAGACATTGTACCTGACTCTGGTGGAGTTTGTGCTGTACAGTTCGCCTCCTCCCCTATTCCGGCTGAATTTACAGCAGCCACACTGATGATGTAGAACACGTCAGGTGACAGGCCACTGAAAGTGTGTACTTTTGAGTGTGTTAGTGTGAGGGGATCAGCCTCTTCTTTCCGATCTCCAGAACGAATGAGGTAATGCAGAATCTCTCCGTTAGGATGAATCGGAGGCTCCCATTCCATATTCACAGAGTCCCAATCCAATCCGGAACAGGTTAGATTTCCAACAGCGTCTGATACTGTAACACACAAACACCAACACCAACACCGCAGATATATGACATACAAATTTGAACCATAAAGATTTCACAGTCTGATACTGTAAGAGACAAACTCCCCATATGGCCATTTTTCAAGTTTCAAAATATGTTTTGAAAAACAGTGTGGAAAACATGCCTTGACTTTTTACTATCTTTTTTTAATTTATTTTTTTTATTATTTTTTTTACTAGATTTTACTTTTTGCATTAAAATATTCTGAATCTAACTTGTTACAAAAATTGTATCAAATTTTAATAAAAAATATTTGATCACATTTAATCTATTTCAAAGAAAATACTAAATAATACTAAAATACTATATAATAATGATTAAAAAAAAGTATATTTATGTAAAATTCAACAAAGAACCATTAAGAACCTTTATTTTTGTGCTTGTGTGTTTATGTTTGAAGGTCTACAAATGTGTAAACTTGGTTGTGTGTGTGTGTTACCTGATTCGTTGGTGGTAAATATAACAGGTAAGCTGTACTGGTCACCGTTTCCTGCTCTGGTGAACGTGCACACACTGATCTCATATGAACTGTGAGGTCTGAAGCCCCTCAGCTCTGCTTGTGTGGATGCATCTGACAAGTTCTTAAACACAGGTATATGAATTCAACACACACTCATAAAAGCAGGGTCCAAATGTCTGAGACCGCATTGAAAACATGTGACTCAAAATCTAATTTAAACCTAGAAATCAACATATAGTTTTAGCATGTTCAAAAAAGTTAAAAACAAAGAGAAGTTATGTGAAATAAAGCAAAAGGCAGAAATAACATATTTCAAGAAATTCTGAAACTCATGCCAATTTTTCAGAAAACAAATAATAAAATGTATTCAATTAGAAAAATGCAATATATTAATTTTCACTCATATATGCACACAGCTGTGTACCTGATAACTAAGAGTGTGTGTGTTTAGTTCAAGTATTCTGAATCCATAGTGTTGGACGACTCCGTTCGGCTCCAGACTGGGATCCCACTGAAGCCACACTGAATCTGAAGTGTGGTTAAATATACTCAGGTTGCATGGTGGGGACATTGGGCCTGGATACACAAACATACATGTAAGACACATTAAAGGAATGGTCTGGGTTTAATAAAAATTAAGCTCAATCTACAGAATTTGTGGCATAATGTTCATCACTACAAAAATTATTCCGACCTGCTTCATCAGTATGCAGTGAAATAATCACTGATGGGCCAACACCTACACGAGTGGCCGCAGCGATGGAGAGATTGTAAGGTGTAAATGGGGAGAGGTCTGTGAGAGTAAGATGTGTTTCAGGGGTAGTAGTTCTGTTGACTGCCCCAGGACCCTGTAAAACTACAGCATATTCTACAATCTTGCCATTGGCCTCAATTGGGGGGAACCAAGACACGTAGATGGAGGAGCTGGAGAGATTTCTACTGGCTTCTGGCAAAGGAGGAGAACTTGGAACTGTCATAAAGACACACAAAGACAAAACATTGAACTTTTAGTGAAATGTAAAGTTAAATAAGCATGAACATCACATGGGCACCTGCAGGATTTAATCTGAGGGTATGCACAGAAATCTGCCTAATAAACCTTATATCTAGGGGGGGATATTGTTATGGACCATGCACGACACAGATGGGTTAAGCTGTTGCGCATCGTCTCCAAGATGCGAGCGGGGTCCGACTTGGTGTGGCAAGTGGGGTGGCAAAGCAAAGCAAATTTTTAGGGTGGCAACTGCCACCCCTTGCCACCCTTCTTTCCCCACCCCTGCTCAGCCTTTTGTTTCAGTTAATTGTAGGTAAATTTCCACTCTATTCAGCGCTGTTTGTTCTCCGTGTTCATAAATATCCGAATCACAAATCGATTCAGACCGTTTTGCAAGCCCGTTTGGCCAATTCACTGAAAAGTACAGACTCAAAAGAATTATTCATTCGCAAATTGGTCATCGCTAGTTCTTTTAAACAGCCAACAGAAATACGGGACACATTTCATGATTGGTGAAATATTCTGAGAGTAAATATTTCTCAGGTCAGTCGGAGCGCTCATGGTATACAGCGTACGGCCGTACAGCTGCAGGCGCCACTGAACCATCATGTTTTAATGCAGTGGTTCTCTACTGGTTTTGCTTTAGAACCCAGATTTTAGACTTGCGGCCCACCAGTTAAGAACCACTGCTTTAGTCTACATGTGCATGTGTATAAAGGAAGTGATGCATACCGTCTTCATCAGTTCGCAGGTAAAGCATTGCTGTGTGGTTTACTGCTGATCCTGCGCCAGTTGCTGGGGTCACTTTAATGATGTAGGGAAAATACTTCCTGAGCTTGGTGAAGAGGTATATGTTGTCTGTGGTTGTCTTGGAGATGGTGATGTTGACCGTGCGGTTGATGGACGGATGGGTCGTGCCCGCCTCTTGCAAGCTCAGCTGGTAGAAAACTCTGCCGTTGGGCTCCAGAGGAGGATCCCAGCTAATCACGACTGCCGTAGAGCTGTAGATCGTAGCTGTGAGGTTGTGGACCGGACCACTTGGTACTGTAGTTGGGGGAAGGTGTAAGAGAGATAAGATTAATATATTTGAAGAATCGCCAACAGTTACACTTTAGAATGGGGAACAAACCATTGAAAGTCTGAATAACAGGTGCTATGATGGTAATGCACAACTAAGTTATGGAATAAGGTCTTTGTTCCCCAAATTAAATTGTAACAAATTGTCTCTGTGATATAACATGTGTCTCTCTGCTTTGGCATGATATTAGAGTGAATCTCATGACACATTTCATCCAAAAAGCAAAAGAAGATAACAATAAATGACATTCTGCATAAAAAAACCCTGATGCCTATTTCCATGATAACTAAGCACATTTTACCAGAAATTCTAATTTCTGTAATGTGAAGGAATAATTAAACACATGTTTTTTGGGTAACACTTTACAGTAATGTTGTAATCATTAACATTAGTTAATGCACTATAAATAGAGGTTTACCGATTAATTGGTGCAAAAAAGAACTGTCGGTTATCTCACACATACGTACATCATGTCTCCATCGCTCAACTTATCATCTTGTGAATAATAATTAACCTTATTCCTCATTTAACCTTATCTGGTGAATATATAGGCTATAAAATCCCTTGTGTGTTTTGGGCTTGTTTATTGTTAAAAGTCCCACATTATGCACCATATCTTTTTTATTTTGGAGTGCCCATTTCCCACTACTTACTAGGTCCTCGTGGTGGCGTGGTTCCTCACCTCAATCCAGGTGGCGGAGGACAAGTCTTAGTTGCCTCCGCTTCTGAGATAGTCAATCCGCGCATCTTATCATGTGGCTCGTTGTGCATTACACCGCGGAGACTCACAGCATGTGGAGGCTCATGCTACTCTCCGCGATCCACGCACAACTTACCACACGCCCCACTGAGAGCGAGAACCACTAATCACGACCACGAGGAGGTTACCCCATGTGATGCTACCCTCCCTAGCAACCAGGCCAATTTGGTTGCTTAGGAGACCTGGCTTGAGTCACTCAGCACACCCTGGATTCGAACTCGCAACTCCAGGGGTGGTAGTCAGCGTCAATACTCGCTGAGCTACCCAGGACCATATCTTAATTTTTTCTGGTTATTATTGGAACTTTGGTTGCACAATAAACTGCATCTGCGATTTTGTTCATTTTGGACTCTTGTAGCGTCTGTGTCTGTGCCCATCACAGTAAAAAAAGACTAAGACATTTTTTTTAACAGTCTATAAATATTATAAAAACTATCGGCCGATTAATCGGTTAACGGCCTTTCCCACCACCTAAGTTATCGGTATCGGCAAAATCAGTAGTTGGTCGACCTCTAATTATAAACTAACATGAACTAACAATTAAAATGCTTAATAAAGATTAATAAATGCTGTAATAAAATATTGTATATTGTTAATGCATGATACCTAATGCATTTTGTAATGTTAACGAATTAGACCTTAATGTAAAATGGTACTATTTTTTTTTATTTGCATGGTACTTGTAGTACAATATTATAGTATTAAAATTATGAATTTAATTTATTCTGATTTTAAATTAAAAAATAAAAATAAATAATAATAATAATAATTTGCATCCAGACAGGATGATTTTCAATACCGTATTACAGCAATAAGAATATGATTTTTTCACAGAAATGTATTGAAAATATTGTCACAATAATAATAAAAAAAAATCTAAATAATTTCATTTTATTTATGCAAAATATAATTTCTTATTTTTGCCTCTTTTAATTTTGGCTGAAATATGGCCTGGGCATTTCTGAAATTCATTATTCGATTAAGATAAAAGTATTATTCTTTTAATTCAATAAATGGTTTAAACGATAACAAAATGGCACACTGCAACATCAAAGTCAATCAGTCAACATTGCCATAATGAAATGTAAACATACATTTTATCCACCGATGGCTCATTATTATTAATATGCACACAAACATCACACAAACAGACGTTATTCAGCATTGAAGGTACACACATATGGAAATTATAAAATGGTAAATAAACCCCGACACAGCATCTGCAAATCCAGAATCAAGGCATAAGATCACAGACACTGAAAATGAGAGAGATGCAGAGAAAGACAGAAAGGTTGTGTTAGCAGGGAAATCCTTCTTGAAGCATGTTCTGTGTCCAGGATATTGATTTGGGAAGCTGGGTTGCTCTCCAATAACTGAAAACCTCACAAAGAATGAAACAAACTATAACATCATCATTTATTCATACTGTATGAAACACTTTCAAAATCTCAGACACCAAGGGAGAAAACCTTCAATTATCTCAGAAGGTCAACTCTGCACCATTTTTGCCAAAATCACACAAAAACCAATGCGAAAGTAAGCAAGCGGTCAGATGTCCTGTGAGTGTGAAATGTTCTGTCGTCATTAGCCGCAAGGTAAATAACTTGAAAGAGACAAACAGAATGAAGTGGTGTGGTGTTATAAATGGTCACACAAGCACAGGATGGACATTAGAATAATATGTTAATACGTTTTATAGTAATAAAGTCACTGGATCATTCAGTTGCTGCCCTGTGTGTTGGATATGCAGAAACTTATGAAGTTCTATGGTGTTAAAGCAAGTGACAATATTTATTTATTTCCAAATTCATGTTGGATGCGAGATCTACAGTACGTGTCTATGCATTAAACACTTTCAAAGAAAGAGAGAACATTCTCTGACAAGAAAGGAAAGAACAGTACTTTTATTATTTTGCAAAGATGAAACAAGATGCAGTTTTGGTGCATTTAAAGTTAAAAAATAAAGCAATAAAAGTTAGTCCGTGCATGCTGAGTTAAAGGGATAGTTCTCCCAAAAATGAAAATTCTCTCATTTACTCACCTTAATGACTTTCTTTCTTCTGCTGAACACAAACAAAGAGTTATAGAAGAATATTTCAGCTCTGTAGGTCCATACAAAGCAAGTGAATGGTGGCCAGAACTTTGAAGCTCCAGAAAGCACATAAAGGCAGCATAAAAGTAATCCATAAGACTCCAGTGGTTTAATCCATGTCTTCAGAAGTGATATAATAGATGTGGGTGAGAAACAGATCAATATTTAAGTCCTTTTTTTGCTCTAAATCTATACTTTCACTTTCACATTCTGAAAGTGAAAGTAGAGATTTATAGTAAAAAAAAAGGATTGAAATATTGACCTGTTTCTCAGCGATTTCATAGCTTGAGAAGACATATATTAAACCACTGAACTAGTATGTATTACTTTTATGCTGCCTTGATGTGCTTTTTGGAGCTTCAAAGTTCTGGCCACCATTTACTTGCATTGTATGGACCTACAGAGCTGAAATATTCCTCTAAAAATCTTTGTTTGTGTTCATCAGAAAACAGAAAGTCATACACATCTGGAATGGCATGAGGGTGAATAAATTATGAGAGAATTATCATTTTTGGGCGAACTGTCCCTTTAAGCTGCTTGTCTTTAGTCAAGCTACACTTGAAGATTGTCCATCTCAACGCATTGCTCTCTCGTTCATTCATCCATTGCTCTGATGGCACCGGTGTTATGAAACTGCTGCAATTCACAGTAAACTGTAAAACTAAACGCACTCCAAAACAATGTGTTCATGACAATAATAATGAATGCTTATAATATGTTGACATAAATTGCCAGCATGCACTATAAATAAAGAATCAGAATAGAGACTTTTTATACTGCAAAAATAACTGAATGTAGCTTATACTGTTTGAAAATCGCCATGTTTCGTTGGGAAATTAGGTTTAACACTTCGGCTTTAACACCCTAAAGTAAGTTTCTTTAATTAGACTAACACAGTTACAACATTCTCAAGAGCAAATATGTAACAATGTACCCAGGAAATCAAATAAACAATGCTAGCGGTGAAGACTATTCTCTATTTTTCAACCAATCCTGTGAGAGGAAATGCAAGCTGGCATTGTCTGGAGACTGACAAATCAAAAGTTTGGAGATCAGACACACTCAGTCTCATGGTGAAGACTCAACAATCTCAGTTTGCAGCCTGGAGGAAGTTCTCTCCTTTCACATGATGTGCTGAATCACTGCTGTGTGTGTGTGTGTGTGTGTGTGTGTGTATGAGAGCGAGCTTCAGTGTGATTTTTTGGAGTGAAATCAGTTGGAAAAGTGGTGCAGAGCTGAGGTTCTCCCCCGAGTGTGTGATGAGACTGACCGGCCTCTAGAGTAGTGAAGTTTAGAGGAGAGCTGTACACTCCCCCATCATCAACAGAAGTACTGGAGCTCATCCACACACTGTACTCCTGTCCTGCTATCAGATCAGACAGCAACCACCAATGATCTGAACCAGGAACCATCTGGTCAGGAAAGAAAGGCATGTGAGCATGTTTACCTTACAAAATAAGTACTGTGATGGTGCAATGGTATAGTAATGGTATCAGATCATACCTATATGATATAAATGGCACTGGATGATTTTATTTACATTTACAAATAACAATGCTAACCTTGTGTGACCCCGCGTCTGCATGCATGGATGTTGTATTTTGGTTTCGCTATACGCAACGCTACGTTTTTTCATTGAAACCTGTTTGGGTGTAAATAGCAGCGTCTGTAGTTTTGTTTGATATGCCGCTTTAAAAAATCCATTCATTTTTTTGCATGTCAGTGTGCTGATAAACGCCATGTCCACATACGTGGATTTTGGGACATTATTCCCTCAAAAGTTGAAAAAACATTTTAGTTATTTTGAATACATCTATGGGTCATTTTTCATCATTTCACTGTACAATACAGTTCTATTCATTAACATTAGTAAATGCATTCCTATATTCACTGTGCATTATCACACTGAGAATCAATGGGTTCATCGAAAAGCTATAAAATGTTGCTTTCAGAGGCGTTAAATGGAGTTAGAATGAAAATAAGGTGCATTTCGATCTGTTCTGAGACCAGTGCAGACAGACAGCACACTGGAGGTTAAGTCATTCACTAAATAGGGAGCAAGGGAGTATCCTATAGCTTTCTATGCAGCTAAGTGCATTCAATCCTAAAATCCGACCAAAAGTTCAGTTTCAGGCTGCAGATGATGTTTGGATCACTCAACATGTTTGGTAGACATGGGACAATAATCAGTATAGATAGATTCAGGATTTATCATGTATAATTTTATTTTAACATGATTGGCAGTGATTGGATGATGCTGGACATTACTTTGAATCAAAATTAATTATGCTAATTTCTGATGTAATGTCTGTAACGTGGTTTTATTTAAAATTTCACAACTTAGTGTCACTGTCCACATACAGTATGTGGACATACATTTTTAGGAAACTATTTGCTCTAGAATTTTTTATTTTTTTTGCTTGTTTATTAGGTGCTACTATTTGGGTGTGCCCCCCCCCCCCCCCCAACCTACTTTTGTGATCCTATTCGTTAGTGATTTCTGAGGAAGTCTTCACAAGCATAGTAAAATCTGGCAAATGTGTCTTGAACATCCCCATGACAAACAAAAAATCATAAATGTAGTAAATATTCTTGGAATTCACATCTATCAACATCACAATAGTTATGTATTTTGGTTAGGGGTTAGGAAAACCCCCAGAAAGATGCAAATTCACATGAAATGTCAAACAGTGACAGCAATGTGACATGCTTTACTAAAACTACTTTAAAAAATGTGTATATTTTTTTTTTACATGCATATTTTATGATATCATATTAATTGAGAGACTGCATGGAATTTTAGAGTTGCTAACTATTATACTATATGAGGGGTTCCCAAGATTCTTTATTAGCTGAACCCCTATGACCTAAATTATTTAATTGATGTACCCCCTTATATTATTTTAGGTAATGTTAAGCTGTCAAAATAGTTGATTTAATGTCATTGCACGTCATTTTTTTAAATTCTTGTTACATTTTAATGAAGTTTTATTGCATTTATTGTTCTTTTCTTATAATATATATATATATACACACACACTACCGGTCAAAAGTTTTGAAACACTTGACTGAAATGTTTCTCATGATCTTAAAAATCTTTTGATCTGAAGGCGTATGCTTAAATGTTTGAAATGAGTTTTGTAGACAAAAATATAATTGTGCCACCATATTAATTTATTTCATTATAAATCTCAAATGTAATAAAAAAAAAAGTTTTTGAAATTGATGACTTGGACCAAATAATAAAGAAAAGCAGCCAATAAGTGCCCAACATAGATGGGAACTCCTTCAATACTGTTTAAAAAGCATCTCAGGGTGATACCTCAAGAAGTTGGTTGAGAAAATGTCAAGAGTACATGTCTGTAAATTCTAGGCAAAGGGTGACTACTTTGAAGATGCTCCAATATAACACAGTTTTGATTTAATTTGGATTTTTAGTCACAACATAATTCCCATAGTTCCATTTATGTTATACCATAGTTTTAATAACTTTACTATTATTCTAAAATGTGAAAGAAAATTATAATAAAGAATGAGTAAGTGTTTCAAAACTTTTGACCGGTACTATATGTATATATTTTCATTAACAATTGCCATTTCAATCCCAATCACCCAGTCAGAGATTATGCCACAAATAAATTTGCAAAGTTTCCGTCACGGTCAATTTTTATCCATGATTTTTTTATTCAATTCCCTGGTAATTTTATAAATGTACAGGTATGTCATTCCATTTGTGTATTTGAAATCTTGACATGATATTGCTGAAATTTACTTTTTCAATAATTAAAAATAACTTTTCATAGAAATAATAATGCCATAGGCATAGCAACCATTACAACCTGGGGCCTCTAGAAATATTTTTTAATAATAAAATCTTTCATTTATATTTTTAAGAAATTTTACATTATATTTTAAGAGTTTTAGTATCATAGAATAATGTTTTAAGAGTTGTTAAGAGATATTTTAATAGTCTTGTGATGTGACAAATTAATTTTTATAGTATAGTACATACAAGTGGAATACGTTTCCCATGAACATTTAGACCTACAGAATATATGAATTTACTCTAAAATCTTGAGGTTGACATTATTTGTCCACCACCCAAATACACATTTGCTTGTATGTGTATATACCTGTGTAAACTCAGTATAATTGTCTGTGTAATAGATGGTGTAGTACTGGATGATGCCATTAGGTTCGGTCGGAGGACCCCAGCTGAGACTCACTGTTGTGGGTGTGAGGAGCCTATATGACACATTCTGTGGAGGGTCAGAGGGTGCTGCAAAATGAGAATAACCACATATCAAACACACACATGCGAGAGATTTATCATCCATGTGAATGTCAGGGTAAAGACATTTCATGACAATGTGGTGGCATACCAAAACCTTGTGAGCTGCTCGCTGTCTACTGAAACTGTTATGACACCTCATAAATAAGTGATTTATCAGTCTTCTTGGGCATTTACTCTGTTAATTGTCACTCAAGCATGCCACACAAATAATGCTCCTCAAGTGAAGCGTACAAGATTCGACTAGCGCTCACTGTTCATTTCAACAGACATGTTTGCATGTTGCTAAGATCATGACTCAACGCTCTAATATGCACAAAAACAGACACAAATATTGGGTTAACCCTTTCAGCTCTGATGGGCCCACGAGAAAAAACAATTGTCAAAATACTAATAACTACAGTGTTAATCAACACAAAATAAGTATTGTTTGAAAGCTTAGAAGCTCTACTTTACAATGACCAAAACTAAATAAGTGCTGTGAAATTTGCAGACAAATCAGAAGTACTCCGTTTTGATAATTTATTTAAAAAATTGCACCTTACATATTATTGCAATCAGCAAAAACATCCAACTAATCAAATAGCCATGTGTCATATGTTGTTGGAAAGCTCTCAAAGTAGAATCGGATGCATAAATCTTTAGATAATCCACACGAAGCACAATGTTACATATGACCACCAGGAGATGGCGCCATGTCAATTACACAAACCCAATGATGCAGATTCATTGAGTCAGAAGGCATTCATTCTGTGAAATCTCATAACTAAAATCATGTCTGCATGCTATGCACACCTTTAGGAATTGTAATGAGTTTCTATGAAAAATTGATTCATATAAGATGTTTTTGGACACTATGATAAATTATATTTGTAATGCTATAACTTTTGATTGCTTTGTCATATCAACACAACATTTTCTCAGATACAGTTGACATGAGTGGGAACAAAACAAAAGCAGTTTTTTTTGGAGCCACCTTATTTACACAGAGATATAGAATGTCAAATAAGAAAAATAAGAAAAAAAGTACATTTAATTTCTTAGGCTGTGTCTCATAATATATATAATTAACACATTTGAAAAGTTTTATTTACAATGATACTAAACACTTGACCCTCCTTGTTTTTTTAATTTTTATTTATTTATTTATTGTTGAGCTATAAGCCTTTAATTTTGGGTATGCCACTGAAAAAAAGGAAATCTTTAAAAAACGCCTTCAGAGCTTCAAGGGTTAATTAGTTCATTTCAAATTAGAACTAATTCCATTAACACTTTTCTCTGCTGAACAAAATATATTATTACTAGACATTTACCCCAAGTATGAAGATTTTTCCACTGAGCTCATCTGGGATTGTGTTATTTGTGAAGGATACCTGCAATGCTGCCTTAGATTTGGTCAAAACAAGCTATCTTCTAAGGCAGTAAAATTAGATTGCGTACTGCATGGAATAATCTAAGTGGCGGAAGCGCACCAATGATGCCTAAAAATGAAGCCTAGGGAGGCGGATCACTAGGTTTTGGAACAAAACCCAGTTGTGTGTGCTCACCCGATTCTACGGTACTAAACGTGTTGTAAATCAGTAGCCCTCCATCTCCGAGTCGAGTCCAGCTGCTAACTGAGGCACTATACTGACCCGGCCCGTCCACACTCACCACCACTGAACTTTCTGTCACATTCTCGACAAACTCAGAGCTCATATTCCTAATAAACACACACACAAGTTACAATCTAGTACGACTGCAGTCCTGTCTTTGGTAAAAACTGAATTGAAATCATCTTAACTTACCACACTCTCACTATGTAGTATAAAATCTCAGAGTTGGCCTCGTCGGGAGCTTTCCAGGACAGCTCTACCTCAGTGTCAGACAATCTCCTGGCGGCTAGGAATTTTGGAGGGGAACTGGGTACTGTCATTTAGGAAAAACAGCCACTATAGGTTACCAGACCCAAATCGAGTGACCTACATATCACTGTGGAAAAGGATTTGATTATTCTTAAACACGAAGGTGGTTTGGGTTAGTAAGTGTGGGCTAATGTCCCCCGCCATGTCCGGAATCCAGATCAGTCCATCCTGACAGCTGATAACAGATTAACCTACCAACAAACTTGAAGCAACTCAAAAAATAACACACACACACACTGTAGAAAGATTAAACTGGTTCTAAAGACAAAACATTAATCCCAAACTTTCAGAAATGGTCCTGTTGGAGAAATTAAAACAGTTATAACATAAAACATGTGCAATTCCTGTGAGCAGACCACAGAAAAACTGTAAAACAAAAGAGAGAAAAGTTCCCTCAGATTCCAGAAAATTCCCCATGGATAACCAACACTAAAAAGGAAAATAGGTTGAAATTATCTAACCCCAAAAAAACTTTCTTCTGTGGGACATAAAAGGAGATGTTAGGCAGAATGTTATACTCAGTCACCATTTACTTTCATTGCATAATTTACCCACTGACTGTAAATAGTGACTGAGGCAGTCATTCTGCCAAACATTTCCTTTTGTGTTCCAGGGAAGAAAAAAAGTCATATAGGTTTGGAATAACTTGACGGTGAGTTAGGTTTGTTCTTTAAAAACTAACCCAAGCACAAACACACTCACCATCTTCTAGTGTTGTGATGTTTAAGATCTCACTCGTGTGATTGCCCGTGCCGACCCTGGTGGCAGCCTGCACACTTACGCGGTAGCGTGCGTACTTTCGCAGGTTGGACAGGACAGCGAAAGGTGCATGTGTGGTTTGGTTCAGAGAGTGAGTGGCGTTCCAGTACTCCACGTTGTAGAACAGGATGATACCGTTTGCGAGAAGCGGGGGAGACCATGACACATTCACCTCGCTGGATTTGATGCTCTCATAGGTCAGATCGTAAGGTGGGCTGCCAGGCACTGTGACAGACAATCAAAGTACACATAACAACATGAAATCGAGAGCAAAACTCAGCGTTCAAGGCAAAATGATACAAAACGTTGTTTCAGTCAGATTATGTGAGTGGGGCGGAGTGGAAGCAGAGCGGCGTGATTTTGCCTGGAGCAAGTCAGGCTTTTTGTCATTTATTTCACTCGCTCCAAGAGCACTCCACTAATGCTCTATCACGAGCACACCTGTTAACGACCCATAATGCAGCAAGAATTCACCATGTCTCAGGCGGTGTTTAACACTATTGGCATGAAAGAAAGAGGGAACTTGATGAACTGTGATGAAAATGTGATGATTTGTTGTGGAATCTTAAAATATGTTTCCAGACAGCATGATAATATCCGTTCACATGTGGAATGAAAATCTAAAGGTCAGAAATACATCTCTCTCTCGCCTATTAAATATTTGGAACAATCTGTATTAAGTCCCGCATTAAAAAGAATGGAACTTTTAACCACCTAAAACACTGACTGAACTTATCAGTTTGTTAATATTGCGTAGTTTGACTTTAATTGATTGCCATATAAAATTCATTTTAGTCCGTAATTTACGCAGTTTACATGTGCAAATGAAGAAGCTCAGCAAAAGTGAACCATTGTGGAGAGGGGTAGATTTAAAATATTTAAAAGCTAGTATTTCAGAAAGTGATACCAGCTTTGGACATATAGTTTTGAAAGTCTTAATAAAAACTAGTCTTAATAAAAACATTATGAAAATGTCATTCAACCAACATTTCATTTGTTCAAAGATTTATAGGGCTAGGTTGATTTATAGATTAAAGAAAGAAAGGGCAATAACATAAAAGGCAATAATACATGGGCCTAATAATATTTTCTTTCTTTGGTAATTTATTAATTTAATTTAATTTAATATGTTTTTTTTGTTTGTTTGTTTTTTTGTTTTTTTGGTAAGATTTTGTTTTTCATTTGGTAATTAATTAAATTAAATTTAATATAATGTTTTAGTTTTTTTGTAAGATTTTTTTTTTTTTTTTCATTTGGCAATTTATTTATTTAATTTAATGGATTTGGTAATGTTGCTGACATGTTTCAAAAGTAAGCTAATTTAAATAATTTAACATAAACTCCAATGAGTTCCAATGAAGCACATTAGCTATAGTATTGTGTATTTAAAAAAAAATAAATAAATAAAAAAAAAAAAAAAAAAAAAATATATATATATATATTGTCATTTAATACATCGTTTACACAAGGTTTGTAATATTTAAAAGCATACTGAAATAACTACATATAACTAAAATATGCTGTGAATTTAATAATGGAGTTTATTTTGTATATTTTTGTTAGAAATATTCAAGTAGAGGTTCGAATGTCTGGTAACTTAAATATGCAGTTGCCAAACTGACTAGTGAGGGAAAAAGTTTCAAAAGTTTCCTGCTAGTGACTATATTGAACTTATCTAATTATAGCCTCATTCCACTCTAGATTTATTATTGACCAATTATTTTGCAGTTTTAATTTGAGTTATGATTTTTTTTTTTAATTATAAGAAGAATATTGAAAATGAGCATATCTCTTTAATCTTATTATATTAGTTAAATGTCACATACATACAGTAGGTTGGAAACTATGTAGATAATTTCATGATCAGTACTAACAGGAAAGCTATTAAAACTGTGAATTTGTGCACTGCTTTTAAGATTTTTGTGTAATAATTAGGCCTTACTTGGTTTTGTAACATAACATAACATAACATAAAAAACATAACATAACATATAACATATAATATAACACAGCATAACATAACATAACAAAACATAACATACAACAACATACAACATATATGTTATGTTATGTTATAACATATAACATAACATAACAAAACAAAACATAACATAACATAACATAACATAACATATAACATATAACATAACAAAACATAACATATAACATAACATATAACATAACATAACATAACATACAACATATAACATATAAAACATAACATATAACATAACATAACAGATAACAACATATAACATATAACATAACATAACATAACATAACATAAAATATCATAACATAATAACATAACATATAACATAACATATAACATAACATAACATATAACATAACATAACAAAACATAACAGATATCATAACATAACAAAACATAACATAACATAACATAACATATAACATAACATAACATAACATAAAATATCATAACATAACATAACATAACAAAAAACAAAACAAAACAGAACATAACATAACATAACATAACAACAAAACATAACATAACATAAAATATCATAACATAATAACATAACATATAACATAACATATAACATAACATAACATATAACATAACATAACAAAACATAACAGATATCATAACATAACAAAACATAACATAACATAACATAACATAACATAACATAACATATAACATAACATAACATAAAATATCATAACATAACATATAACATAACATATAACATAACATAACATAACATAACATAACAAAAAACAAAACAAAACAAAACAAAAAACAAAAAACAAAGCTAATATAATATAATAAAATATTTGCATTTTACATGTTATTTAAAAGAATATTTTGAATGGCAGTCAGTGGAGAAAGATGCTTTTTTTTCTTGCAGTTAAGGCATATACCAGCAGAAAGAAAGAGTGTGGGATTTCAGGAAAAGCTTATGATTCTTCTTGTTTTTCTTTTTGGATTTTTCCCCTTCTTCTCCCAATTTGGAATGCCCAATCTCAATGCATTTTGCCTCAGTCCGGGTGGCGGAGGATGAATCTCAGTTGCCTCCGCGTCTGAGACCGTCAACCCACACATCTTATCACGTGGCTTGTTGAGCGCGTTGCCACGCAGACATCAGGCTTCACACCATCCACCGTGGCAACCATGCTCAACTCACCACGCGCCGCACCGAGAACGCCCCACATTATGAGTTTACCCCATGTGACTCTACCCTCCCTAGCAACTGGGCCAATCTGGTTGCTTAGGAGACCTGGCTAGAGTCACTCAGCACGCCCTGGGATTCGAACTATCGAGCTAGCGAACTCCAGGGGTGATAGCCAGTGTATTTTATCACTGAGCTACCCAGGCCCGATTCTTCTTGTTTTTAAATTACACATAAACACACACAAAGTGACTCACCGTCCTCCCCTGACAGCATCTGTAGAGAATCAGAAATCTGATTTCCATGGCCGTGTTGTGTGTATGCCCGGACCGTCACATTGTAGTATGTGTATGGTTTCAGATAGCGCAGTGTGCCACTGGGTGACGTGCTGTTGATCGTGTTGCTGAATGTGTGGTTGGTGTAGGTGACCTCATACATCTGAATGATGCCATTGGGTTTCTCCGGCGGAGACCAGGTGAGTGTCACAGTGGAGGAGGTGGTTTTCACGATGGCCAGATCCCGCGGGGGAGAATCCGGTACTGAAAGAGAGAGAGAGAGAGAGACTTACTGAGAGAATGCACAAGTGTTTAAGAATGTATGTGCAATATCTGTCTGTCTGTCGGTCTGTCTAATTATCTATGAAAAATGATTGGCTCAGTACCATCCTCTTGTGTCACAATGTAAATGTAGTCTTCATCAGTCAGAGGGCTTTCTCCAACAGCTGTAGATGCTGCTACACGTAACTTATAACTGCTGTACTTGTCCAGATCTGCAGATATCACAAACAGTGTTTATACAGTCACCTCTAATTGTATTTGGATGCTTAAGCCTTCAAAATGTCTGAATGTCATTGCAAAAGTTCACAAAATGTCAAACCAAGTAGCATTTATTTTACAGAAAGACAACACAAGCACACTTTTCAAGCAAAACATTTAACAAAAAACAAGTTTGTTTGGTTAAAAATGAAAATAAAAATAGATGTAGTGTTTAAAATTGAGACAAACATATCTGTACACTTTCTGGTTGTCAACACTTTCTTTGACTTTATTTCTTTTGCAGAACACAAACAAAGATTTTTAGAAGAATATTTCAGCTCTGTAGGTCCATACAAAGCAAGTGAACGGGTACCAAAATTCTGAAGCTCCAAAAAGCACATAAAGGCAGCATAAAAGTAATCCATACGACTCCAATGGTTTAATCCATGTCTTCTGAAGCGATATGATAGGTGTAGGTGTGAAACAGATCAATATTTAAGTCCTTTTTTTACTATAATTTCTCCTCCCTGCCCAGCATGTAGTGATATACATGAAGAATGTGAATCACCAAAAACAAAAGAAGAAGAATGTGAAAGTGGAGATTGATAGTAAAAAAGGACTTATATATAGATCTGTTTCTCACCCACACCTATCATATCGCTTCAGAAGACATGGATTAAACCACTGAAGTCATATGGATTACTTTTATGCTGCCTTTATGTGCTTTTTTGAGCTTCAAAGTTCTGGCCACTCTTCACTTGCATTGTATGGACCTACAGAGCTGAGATATTCTTCTAAAAAATCTTCATTTGTGTTCAGCAGAGAAAGAAAGTCATACACAACTGATATGGCATGAGTGTGAGTAAATGATGAGAGAATTTACATTTTTTGGGTGAACTATCCCTGTGATGAACTACACCTGTGTGAACTTGAGAGTAAATTACTTCATACATCCATTAAAAATCACATTGACATTATTAAAAGTGGCTCAGAAAAATGTTCTAAGATACAAACAAATTATATACAGTATTTCTTTTATATATTGGAATTCATATATTTTTAAGTGTGCCTTGAGCGTCCAAATACTTTTTAGGGCCACTGTTGCTTTTCATGATGATATTTACCCTATTATTGTGCTATAAAACAACCAAATGTATAGTGTTGGTTGTTTACCTCTGAGCACTGTGCTGGTAGTGTCTGTCGCTTGTTGTAATACTTGGTTGGTTAGGAGATTTTGTGCATACACTGTGTAGTGAGTTATCTTGCCGTTAGGGTTGAGGGGTGGTTCCCAGTTAACCCCGATAGAGGTGGAGCTAATGTTCTGATAGGATACATCCTGAACAGAGCTGGGAACTGTGTGAAAGCAACAGGGTTACTTTATACAGTGGGAGTATATAACTACTGCATTGCAAAAAAATCAATTTCTTACTCAGTATTTTTGCTGTCCAGTAAAAATAACCAAACATCCTTAAAACAAGATACATTTACTTGCAAAGAAAAATTACACATTTTTTTCAGAGAAATCTAACAAATGGGGTAAGATATATTTTGTTAGATTTTTCTAGAAACAAAGCTCAATGTCTCAAGAAAATGTTTCTTGTTTAAAGAATGTTTAGATATCTTTACAGGAAAATAAGACCAAAATACTGAGTAAGAAAATGATTGCAGCGTATAAATCTAGTCACAGGTCTGAAGTCATTTTACCCTGTTCAGTCGTTTTCACGATCACTTGTGTGGTCGGTCCCTCTCCAATGATGTTATATGCCATCACACCAAATTTGTACTCAGTGAAAGCACTCAGTCTTTTAACCACATATGAGATCCGATCATACGAGAGGTCTACCGTCTCCTCTGTGGGTGGTAGGACTGTCAATCAAACACAGCACACAGACACACACCAATCAGGGAGCAGAACACAGAAGTATGGAGCTATTCAGTGACTATCAACCCTTTTAGTGTATTCTACCATTCATTTTCTGTAGGAATTCAAAAAATTATTCATTGAGCCTTACACCAAACCCAAAAGAAGATGTTAGGAAGAAAGTTAGGGTCTGACAGCCTCAGTCACCATTCACTTTCATTGTATAGAACAAAAAATGCAATGCAATTGAATGGTGACTGAGGCTAACATTCTGCATAACATCTTTTGTGTTCAACAGAAGACAGAAAGTCAAACAGGTTTGGAACAACATTAGGTTGAGAAAATTGAGAACATTTTTGGGTGAACTATCCCTTTAAAAACTTCAGAGCTCACGGAAGGTGTGTCTTGAACGGTCTATACGTTACTGCTAAAAATCAAGGTCACTGTGAAGTGGCACTACTTCTAGAACACAACTGTTGCGCTAATAACATTAGTACTAATAGTTTCCAATTATAAAAAACTGTGGGGTTGTAACATATGGGTAATTATTTACCCTCTATTCCAATAGTGGTTGCCGTTCGTGTTGGGAGGTTTGTCTGCTGTTGGGTGGAGTCTGTGGCCACCGCCCTTGTGAAGCGGCGAGGCGGTGAGGGGCTTAAGTTAACTAAAGGTGGTCCGTCAGTGTCTAGGGTGAAAGGTGTGAGTTCCATCAAAGGGTCAACGGTTACGCCCTCTGTCTCAGCTTCCACAGATGCATCTGTTCTGTTGTGGGTCACCGTGAGCCAGGGTGGAGGAGATTGGGAAGTGCTCGGGGTCAGAGGAAGGTCAGAGGTCAGTTCTGTGTTAGTATTGTCAGCGTTGGTTATACTGAGGCCCAACCCGGCGAATGTTCCATCTGAAGTGAGAGTGAACGCAGTTGCCGTGGTGAAGTCAAGTGACCTCGCGTTGCGACGAAGCAGTCCGCCAACAGTGTCTCCACCATTCTGCAACAAGAGTGACATAAAATGAGTACAGCAAAATCAAACATAGATCATAATGTTTGAAGGTGAATTTCATGAATACATGTCCCATTTTACCCCCCCCCCCCCAAAAATAAAATAAAATAAGAAATTATATTTTTCTAAACCCTTGTGCACCGGTCGTTTTTTTACTAAAATCATTTTGTTTCTTTAATAAAAATGGTCTACTTCCTCTGAATGGCTCGAGGCTTGGTTACTTTTCCTACATTTGCCATCTGAACACAACACTGGATTCGATTCGAGTTTATGCCGCGTGACAAAAAAAAACAACACTTGTGTTGTTTGCGGTCAAATTTGACCGACCATAGGAAATGAATGGGTGAGACTATAACACAGAGCAACTTTTTGGGGAATTCGTCAAATAAAATCAGTAAATCAGCCACAATGAAAAACACACAGATAGAAATGAAGGGGTGAGGCTATGACGCACCCAAAATGCAAATTTACATGTGCTCACACATATACGCACACATATGAATGAATGGGTGATACTATAACACAGTTGTTTGGGAAATTTTTCAAATAAAATCAATAAATCAGCCATAATGCAGAACACACACAGACAAAAATGAATGGATCAGACTATAACACAGAGCAATTTTTGGGGGTAATTTATCAAATAAAATCAATAATCAGCCACAATGTAGAACACACACACAGATAGAAATGAAGGGGTGAGACTATGACACACCCAAAATGTAGATTACATGCGCGCACACACACACACACCAGATGGCAGCAATCTGCCCCCAATACATGACACATTCTCATATTTCCTTAATGTTTCAACTTATAAAAATATAGGCTTTTACTGGAATAAAATTAACATTCTTTAGCTTATTTGCATATGTAAATTAATGGTGTAATTGAGAAATTTAAAGGTAGATAAGATCTAAATAGCATAAAATCAACCCCAAAATGCACAACTTTAGTATTTTTTACTTTACTGAAGTTAGTGTTATTACATTTCTTTCATAAAAAAAAAAAAAAAAAAAACTTTACGTTTATTGTTTTCTGTCAAATTTGACCATGAACATGACAAATGTGTCTAAAACAAACAGTGCACAAAGGTTAAATAAAATGAAACCCTATAAGGATGTATAAATGATGTATAAACACTTATTTTTTATTTTTTTTAAATTAAAGAGTAACGAGAAATACATTTTTTAAGGACTATCTTAACCTTTAAATGCATGGGAATTTCACCAAAATAAAATTTATTCAAGTGCAATAAAAATAAAAATAACAACCCACACTATTACATACCTAAGGTCTCTAATGACTCTATACACTTTTGGTACTTAAACCATTATTAAACTTTTTATTTTTGCAGTTTTGGCATTTGTTTTTTTTGTGTTACACTATTTATAAGAGAGAAAAAAAACTAATGAGATGAGATGTGGGCACAACTCCAAAAAATGGATGAGGTACAGGGGGTGAAATGAAGTTGTGGGTCACTAAAGACATGAGGTATGTGTTTAAGGGTTAATGTGCTTGTGTAAAATTGATGGCATGTGTTTGTTTTACCTGTCCTCGTAGGGTAATGTCCTGTACAAGTGTACTGTAGTAATGCACTAGAATCCGATAGTGTGTAATCAGTCCGTTTGGTTGACTCGGAATTCTCCAGGACAGACGGACTGATGTGGAGTCGACGGCCTCCGCTGTCAGATCAGACACAGCACTGGGAGCTAACGTGAAAACAAATACACACTGTTATAAACATATTGGTACTGTATATAAAGCCATTTACTGCGTACTTCAAAGATTACTTAACCCATAGACTAGAAAAATGTATTGTGATCATGTAAACACCACTCTAAAAACAAACTAGATTTCTAAACTAATATTATAAATATTTAAATTGTGGTTGGTACAATCCAGTGGTGATAATGTACTGTAGCTCCTTTTAATCACCTCCTCATTTCCTTTTTATCGCACATTTGTGACACTGAATGTTTTCAGGCCTTCATCCTAAATCTAATTTTAGATTAAAGGAACTAAAGTGAACAATAACATTTGCTTTAATGAGAATTTAGTTATGCAGCACCAACTGGCTCTGTATGACAAAGTCATTTCCCCCAGCTAGATCATCCCAATTAAAGGTGTAATTAGAGATGGCTGATATCACAGGCAGACTTAATTACAGCCAGTCCTGCTAAATATAAACCTAATTTATAACCCTCACTTATTTTGACCTCTAACCTCTACAGTCTGCTGTTAAACACAATTATTCTACAAGCATGTTTTGTTACAAGAAAAGAATAAACCCAGTTTAGTGTTTTGAGCATTCTACGATGTTCTCTTTTGAGTCATCTTGGCTGGACATCCACTTCTAGGGAGAGTAGCCACAGTACTAAATCATCTTTTATTTATAGACAATATGTCTAACTGTGGACAGATGAATATCTAACCTCTTCGAGATAACTTTGAAAACCTTTCTTGATCGTAGGTCTTCTGAGATCTCTTTTTTGCGAGGCATGGTCCACATCAGCAAATGCTTCTTGTGAATAGCAAACTCAAAATATTTGAGTGCTTTTTATTAGTCAAAGTAGCCCCAACCCACACCTCCAATCTTGTTTTATTAATTGGATGGCAGTTTTGCCAACTCCTGACTCTAATTAGCTTTTGTTGACGTCATTAGTTAGGGGTTCACATACTTTTTACAACCTATATTGTGAATGTTTGAATGATGTGTTCAATATGTAAAAGAACAATACAATAATTTGTATGTTATTAGTTAAAATAGATTGTGTTTGTTCATTACTGTAACTTTCAGACAAATTTATACAGAAATGCAGGTAATTCCAAAGGGTTCACATACTTTTTCTTACACAGTATATATATATATATAGAAATAGAGAAATAGGGAGGAATACCCCTGTTTGGACGGCTATTTTTCCACAGATTAATTAAGATGCATTTGAACAAAATTACATTATCTTCAGAAAGCTGACTAACACACTACAACATATCTGCTTGGGAGTGGCAACAGGTGATGGCACACGCTCCATCTCTCTCTCTCTTTCACACACACACACACACACACACACACACACACACACACACACACACACACACACACACACACACACACACATATCCTTGTTTCTCCAATAACTTGTTAGAAACAGCTTAAACCATGATACTAGTTCTAAAGTGACGTTTTGAGATGCTTGGACGCATCATTTGGTTTGAACCAGCAATGGCAGATTCTGATCCGTCGTGTAAGGAAGTAGTTCCATGCACAAATGCCTTTTTTTATGACCGTACTCAGTTGGCCTCATGCCTGCGGCCGAATCATAGCAGTGGTGATGTAGGGCCATGTTGCACTCTTGCTCGTGTGATATTTCTTAAACACACACATGCACACACACACACACACACACACACACACACACACACACACATATATATACGTATATACAGTTGTGCTCAAAAGTTTGCATACCCTTGGAGAATTGGTAATATATGTACCATTTTTAAAGAAAACATGAGTAAGCAGGCAAAACACATTTCTTTTATTTCTTATGGGATTCATATTCAACTGTAGGTTATAACAGAATGACACAATCATAAAACAAAACATGGCAACAAAGAAAAAAATGAAATGACCCCTGTTCAATAGTCTGCATACCCTTAGTTCTTAATACTGTGTATTGCCCCCTTCGCATCAATGACAGTGTGCAGTCTTTTGTAATAGTTGTCTATGAGGCCCCAAATTCTTGAAGGTGGTATAGCTGCCCATTCGTCTTGGCAAAATGCCTCCAGGACATGCAAAGTCTTTGGTCGTCTTGCGTGAACCACACGTTTGAGATCTCCCCAGAGTGGCTCGATGCTATTAAGATCAGGAGACTGTGATGGCCACTCCAGAACCTTCACCTTTTTCTGCTGTAACCACTGGAGGGTCAACTTGGCCTTGTGCTTAGGTTTATTGTCATGCTGGAAAGTCCAAGAGCGTCCCATGCACAGCTTTCGTGCAGAAGAATGCAAATTGTCTGCCAGTATTTTCTGATAACATGCTGCATTCATCTTGCCATAAATTTTCACAAGATTCCCCATGCCTTTAGAGCTCAAACACCCCCAAAACATCAGTGAGCCACCACCATGCTTCACAGTGGTGATGGTATTCTTTTCACTATAGGCCTTGTTGACCCCTCTCCAAAACATAGCGCTTATGGTTGTGACCATAAAGCTCTATTTTGGTCTCATCACTCCAAACTACAGTGTGCCAGAAGCTGTGAGTCATGTCAAGGTGTTGTTGGGCATATTGTAACCGGGTTTTTTTGTGGTATTGGTGCAGTAAAGGCTTCTTTCTGGCAACTCGACCATGCAGCTCATTTTTGTTCAAGTATCGTCGTATTGTGCTCCTTGAAACAACCATACCATCTTTTTCCAGAGCAGTCTGTATTTCTCCTGAGGTTACCTGTGGGTTTTTCTTTGTATTCCAAACAATTCTTCTGGCAGTTGTGGCTGAAATCTTTCTTGGACTAACTGACCGTGGCTTGGTATCAAGAGATCCCTGAATGTTCAACTTCTTAATAAGTGATTGAACAGTACTGACTGGTATTTTCAAGGCTTTGGATATCTTTTTATATCCTTTTCCATCTTTATAAAGTTCCATTACCTTGTTACGCAGGTCTTTTGACAGTTCTTTTCTGCTCCCCATGGCTCAGTATCTAGCCTGCTCAGTGCATCCACGTGAGAGCTAACAAACTCATTGACCATTTATACACAGACACTAATTGCAATTTTAAAAGCCACAGGTGTGGGAAATTAACCTTTAATTGCCATTTAAACCTGTGTGTGTCACCTTGTGTGTCTGTAACAAGGTCAAACAATCAACAGTATGTAAACTTTTGATCAGGGCCATTTGGGTGATTTCTATTATCATTATGATTTAAAAATGAGCCAAACAACTATGTGATGATAAATGGCTTCATATGATCACTATCCTTAAATAAAAGACAGTTTGTTTGCATGATCAGTCATATTTTCAAAATCAATGCCAAAATTTCACAATTTCTGCCAGGGTATGCAAACTTTTGAGCACAACTGTATATGTATATATATATATATATATATATATATATATATATATATATATATATATATATATATATACACTGTATATATATATATATTAATATTCAACTGTTATTTTTTTAAGAAAAAATAATGATAATAAAGATTATTTCAAAGTGTATAGGCCGACATTCCTTTTTTGAAGAATTTCAGCTTTAATGAGACGTATTTTCTGTAGTGTCTCTGGACAGTTACACCCCTTTTTTTAGACATTAAGGCCCAGAGAAAATATCAAAATGACTTTGAACTATTAGTAGAGGTCTACTCAAGTAATTGTTTAGTGTGAATTGCATTTTTTATGTATTTTTTAACACATAACATAATAGATCTGGGAAAAAATTAGCTTCACGTTATTTACCCTTGCTAAAAATGCTACAAGTTATTGTGTCACTATGCTAATATGCCTGTGAATAGGGTATATAATGAATAGGTCTACAATGGCATTTGTAACCAAAACTTATTTTCGATTTTGTGTGATGTTGCATCGACGTAACCATTATGCAACCAGTTATCATGTATGCGACGATAACATTTTCACACAGGGAAAGTGGGTTTTGTTTAATTTAATGGTTATTTAACAGTCTTTATTCAATAAAATGACTTTAAGTCCCTTTATCTAATCATATTATAATATATTATGTTATATTTAAAGATTATATGTTCAAAGATATGAAAACTTCCACTGACAAATAACCAATAGAGGAAATTTGTGAAGGGGCAAATAATGTTTCACACACTATACGTATTGATTGTATTTTACCTTCTGCCTGTGTTGTAATGTTGATGACTGTTGCTGGTCCTGTGGCCCCTGCTGATTTGGCCATGACATGGATATGGTATTGTGTGTATGGAGTCAGCCTGGTGTAAACAAACTTCTGATCGAGTGTGCTGTTCTCACTTATAAAACCTGAAATACACAGTCACATGCACATTCAGAAAGAAACATTTTGTAAATTACATATAAGGCCTTAAATTAAGTTTTCTGTTTCTGATTTTAATGAAGACATGAAGCTCAGGGTCCGGGTTACCTGCAGGTCCATGAAGCTGGACTAAGTAACTGAAACGTCCTGTAATGATCTTTGGAGTGTCCCAGTATATAGACAGAGATCTGGATGTGATGTTCCTCACAGCTACATTTTGCGGAGGGTCTTCAGGGGCTGCAACACACACACATCATACAATGGGTGAGATCAAATAACATGAACATTAATTATTTGAATACCTGTAAAGTGGGGAGTGCTATTCTTGTGGCAAATGTGAGTAACTAATCAATTACTAATCAGTTGCGCTAGACGGACATGTCTTTGACCATCATGTCGCATCCAGATGTTTTAAATTAGGGGAGGGAATCACAAGGTAACTGGCAATATGATATAATATCGATATTTAGGTCATGATACAATATTATTGTGATTCTTTATTTTTGGTGTATTGTGATTCAAAACTACAATACATTGCAATATTTCACTCAATGTGTCTCATTCATCTTCATTGGACTTAAGAAAACTGTTTCCAAATCACCAAATTAATTGTTAAATTAATATAAAAGTGCCAGTTTACAAAATAAGGCCAGTTTATTTCCTAATATATATGTACAATGCAAAGCCATAAGCATATAGTTAGGCCATAATGGCTCCCTATTTCTATGGTTAGGTCAATGTAGCTAGTCTTTCTAAAAATGTATTATAGTATTTATGAATACAGTAGTAGCCTGAACACTTTTATTAACATTATTCATTACAACACAGTTTCAATACACAAAAGTATAATAGATTTCACTTAAAAGGTTAGCCTATTTCATATGATACTATCATTTTTGTCAAAATACCTCAATTAATGTTACTACTGTAGAATCATAATAACTTTTGGTAAGGGAGGGTGATTATGCGTAAAGCAATATAACTGCACCTTCTAAGACTGTTGTTGAATTCCAAGATCAATTTGGCAAAAAGAAAAAAAAATTCCCATAAATTTCACCCTAATATTAATTTGGAAAAATGTAAATAATAATATTGATATTTGCCGTGCAAATATCGATACAATATACAACAGTTCCAGTCCTTGAATCTGATTGGACGAGAGAGGTTCCATGAGTGCTGATGTCTCACACCATCAGCACTCAGACGCATCACTCTTTCTATCACTCCGCTTATGTTTGTGGCATTCTAAACTAAAGTGTAAGAGCAGTGCATATGCGTTAAGAGTCTTTTCATTTTTCCCTGTGATATAAAAGATTTTAGCCAGCAGGTGGTTACAAAAGAACACTTTTATCTGTTATGAGCCAGCAAAATTTGACATGAATTGAGTCAGCGCATGTCAGTCAGCGAGAGGTTTCTTTGAAGTCATCTGCATTGTCTCTCACTCCATGATCGCTTAAATTACTACTACAACATTACAGCACTGTAATACAGTTAAACTAACAGTGTCAGCATTAAGGCTTATCACAGCTGAGAGACACAACATACGGTAAAAACAAAAACGTACTCATGGTGCGTAGCTAATACCGGAGTTTCCGTATTGTGAGGAAACCTAATGGTGAAGGAGAGCATCGGCTACCGCGAAATACTCAGGGGGGACCCCAGCTTGGATGTCTATTTTTACCAGGGGCGAAGATTCCAGGGGGGATGTGGGGGACCCCCCCCCCCCAAATAATCAAAACAAGCAAGTACACCACCCCCCCCCCCCCAATATTTATACCATGATCAATGGAAACATGTAAATGCTTCATGTTGCAACCCCCTCAAAGTTCAAGCCAAATCTACGACCTTGATTTTTAACCTTGAACATTTTTGTGTGTTATGAGACAGTTGAGTTGACGTGCATTGAGTCAGTGCTGACAGTCAGTGTCAGAGAGCGGTTTCTTTGAAGTCATCATTGTCTCTCACTCCATGATCGCTCGGATTTCTACTACACTTCAGCTTCAGCCTTAAGACTTATCACAGCTGAAAGACACAGCAGACTGAGTAATCACACAAACTCAAGGCGCTTACCTTTCACTGGAGTTTCCACATTGAAGATGTAATTGAACATGCCGGCGGAGAGAACGGTTTCTATAGTGGATGACACTTACACACCGGCTACTGTGAATTAGGGAGGAATACCTGGCTATTTGTCCAAAGAGAAAATAGTTTGTATTTGACCAAAATGTCATTATCTTCAGCAAGCTGACTAACATACTACAGCATCTCTGCTTGAGAGTCACGACAGACGCAGGTAATCGCTCACGCTCAATTTCTCTCTCTGTGTGTATCTCTCTCTCTTAATCTCTCTCTAACACACACACAAACACACAGACACACAGACACACACATCCTTGTTTCTCCACTAACTTGTTAGAAACAGCTCAAGCTGTCGTTACTAGTTCTAAAGTGACATTATCGAATTAGTAACGGAGGCTTGTGTGCGCATCTTTTGAACTAGCAACGGCAGATTCTGATCCGTCGTGTAAGAAAGTAGTTCCATGCACAAGCTGTGCTTTTTGTGACAGTCCTTAGTTTTTCCTCATTTTTTGTTATTCACTTGTTTGTTGAACTGTTGTATATATAAGCAATATCACACTCGCAATCGTGCTGTATGGACCTAAATCAGCACGGCTGTGATTACCTGCGGCTCTCGGCCTGTGGCCAGATCACATCCGTGCTGATATAGGGCCATACAGCACTCTTGCTCGTGTGATATTGCCTAATTATCACAAGGAAAAATATCAAGATACTTTAACATATATATATTTTTTCCCACCTGTGACATTTCTTTGTGAAACAGCTTTTTCAATAGGAAATAATGTGGTTTGGGACTTTATTTTATTCATAGAAACTTAATTGGAACATGAAAAGAAGGCTATAACAAGATTGGTTGATTTGATTTTTCCCTGCCTACAATGCCTTGACTACGTCAGCATTAAAGAAAAGTTGTGAGGTGGGAAAGTTAACACATTTTGATTAAAGATAATGAAAACAAACATTGTTTTCTTTAGAATAACTGATAAATCCTTCCTAATAAGACAAAGGACATGTATTAAGAAATTAAACGGGGTAACTTTTAATATGATATACTATAAATTGTGTAAATACATATTTGCATTTACAATTAAGCATGTGTGTGTGTGTGTGTGTGTGTGCTTACCAGCCTCTGGCATGCGGACCAAAGTACTGGCAATCTGTCCCTCCCCATCACTGGTGAAGGCGGAGACTTCAAACACATAAGGTGTGTAGGGGCGGAGCTCATTAATGCTCACGCTGATTGGAACACTCCAGATGGAGGCAGGGGGTACAGCTGAGAGTGTAAAGGTTGGCAACACAGCAGAGGTCAGCTGAGAAGACTGTAGCGGGCTCTGAGTTCCACGAGATAAGATGTCTGCCGCATCCTAGCAGACATACATAAACAAACACTCAGAATTCAACATTACATTTTATTTCAGTGGTAGGTTTATATAATCTAGATTATTTGAATTAGTTTCAGCCATTTTATGTGCTATTGTAGTAGAACTGCTGTGGTTTTGCTGGTCTTAGCTGATTTAAGAGCTAGTGTTTAGATGGTTTAGTTAGTCAATCAGCTGACTAGTGCCCCAAACCACTCTAAAACCATCAAACCAGTCTGACCAGAGCAAACAAGCCTGGTGGCCAACTAAGGCCAGCAAACCACTCAGCAAGTCACATGGACATACATTGCAGTGAGGCAGGGCTCCGTTCATGATGTCCTCTGCGTTGAGGTCCAGTGTGCGGACGATCTGGCTGGTTCGAGCATGTTTGACTTTCACTGCAAACTTAGTTATTAGACCATTAATGTGTACAGGAAGAAACCACTTGACCAACACGGATGCGTGATCCTCAGCAAATGCTGTGAGGTTTGACACCAGACCAGGGGCTGTGAGATTGAACAAAAACATCACAATACATTCTTCACAGTATGTTCATCAAACAATCTGAATGAAAATTTGTGTTGTAACAGAATTCTGAATTCTGCAGCTCTGTTCCAAAACCTATTGAGCTGCCTACCGAGACATCACTTTGTAGGCATCATTCCTGATTAGAGGTCGACCAATAGTTGATTTTGACAATACCGATAACTAAGGTCGTAGAAAAGGCAGATGAACGATTAATCAGCCCATAGTTTTTTAAATCAAATTATAAAATGTAAAAAACAAACTTTCTTAGCTATTCCATACTATGACGGGTCCAAATGAATAAAATCAGTTTATTGTGCAACCGATATTTTGAAGCATATCACGTGACTATGAACAAAAAAAGTACACATACTTTTTCTGGGACTCTTATTTTGAAATGATGGAGATTGGTTCCATTACAATGCTCTATATTTGAGTATTTACCAAATTAAAATTGTTATAGCCTAAATATTCACTACATAATGAATTTATGTTTTAGTGTAGAACCAAACTGTTATAACTGTAGAATCCACCAGCACCAGCCAAAGAGGAATGGAGAATAAAAAATATAAATATCTGTATTGACTTTTGCCGATAACCTATAGTTCCAAAAGCAACTTTCGGTCTACCTCTACTACCGATGCAAACACTGATTCAAACATCTCAAGACATGCATTCTGTTATGTGCGTTGGGCTGCGTCTAGCACAATAAAGCATTCAGTATGAACGACCCCTTAGAATGTAGCTCCCTGCTGAAAAGACCATACTGGTCCAGGCAGGTTATGCTGGTTTGGTGTTGGACATGCTTGTGGACAAGCATAGCCATGCATGGTGTTTTAGGTGAAGCTGGTTGACTAAGGAAGTCTTGTAGTTTAAGCTTCTTAAAAAGCATGGTGGGGACCCCAGTAAACTAGCATTTCACGGCGAGTACCAGCATCCAATTTATGCTGGCCTTTTTAACAGGGCTCTGTTTGTAGACAGCAGCGAGGCAGCTCACTAAGGTTTGAAATAGAGCTTATGTTAAATATAGAGATGCTCCTTACGGGCCTCTGCGGTTTTGTAGTACAGAGACTGGCTAAATGGTCCAACTCCTGCTTTGTTTACTGCTGCAACCTATACAGAAAGATAGTAGGGAAAGCCTTTAAAAAGCAATATACACAAACCGTACACACTTCTGTAAGCACTTCTGGTTGATTTATCACCATGACTGAGCAGAGGTCTTTGTATAATTGCAGTGAATGAAGATTCCAATGCAATATGATCTACAGACAGCAGATCCATCAAATACTGACACACAAACAAACACCCTTTCTGAAAAGCCAGGACAGTCCATTTAAAGTTCATTGTATACAAAGCCAATGAATACATGAGACAAATGAGGGAAAATAGAGATCCTACTTGGCTGCAGAGTTCTCTGAGGGGAATGAATAATTCACAGCTGATAAATTATTGAATGAGATCAATGGAATGGAGGCCACTGGCAACTTTCCCATGGACAGTTAATCTCGTAGTGTCTGCACAATACTAAACCGTCCCTACAGAGTTTCATGAAAGGCACATTCAAACTTTTTTCCACAATACCTGGAAGTTTCACATAATCTTATAGGAATGTTCCAGGTTCAATACAAGTTAAGCTGAATGGACAGCATTTGTGGCATAATGTTGATTACCTCAAAAAATTATTTTGCCTCGTGCCTACAATTCTTAAAAAAAAAAAATGCAGAAATGGAGGTTACAGTGAGACACTTACAATGGAAGTGAATGGGGCCTTTTTTGGGGGGGTTTAAAGGCAGAAATGTGAAATTTATAATTTTATAAAAGCACATATTTATTCTCCTGTTAAAACTCATGTATTATTTGAGCTGTAAAGTTGTTTAAAACATCATTTTTACAGTCGTTTAAGGGTTTGTTGACATTACATCGTCATGACAACGAAGTTATAAAATTGATATAACTTTACATGGAAAAGGTTAGTAAGTGATTTTATCACACTAAAATCATGTTAACACACACATATTGTTTATGTTTTGTGGCTATACTTTTGAAATGGTGAGTATTTTAAAGTTTACAGATTGACCCCCATTCACTTCCATTGTAAGTGCCTCAATGTAACCCAGATTTTTGCTTTTTTTAAAGAAAAGGAAGGCCAAGTCGAAATGAATTTTTGTGGTAATCAACATTATACCACAAATACTGCTGATTGAGCTTAAAATGTAATGAACACAGAATGTTCCTTTAATTGCTGTGGTTTCAGATAGATGACAAAACAATTTACCACATAGACATGAGAAATTGAAATTGGAAATGATAAATGGTTTTAATTT
Organism: Myxocyprinus asiaticus; assembly: GCF_019703515.2. Taxonomy (NCBI): domain Eukaryota; kingdom Metazoa; phylum Chordata; class Actinopteri; order Cypriniformes; family Catostomidae; genus Myxocyprinus; species Myxocyprinus asiaticus. The sequence continues at coordinate 5,161,785 of NC_059361.1, forward strand.
CTGAAATAAAAAAGGTCTAACATCTCTGTGACGAGGAGGAGGGCGGGGCTGGGCCGTGACTATGCACGCCCGGTCCCCAGTTGGGCTAATCAGCCGGGTAGAGGGATAAGTGCAGCGGAATGTGGCAGTTCAGGAGAGAGAGAGCCACATGCAGCTGCCATTTGTGCATTTATGTTTTTGTGTCTTTTTGTTTAAGTTCTTATTAAAATATTACTTTGATTATTCACCCGGTTCCCGCCTCCTCCTTTCCTATTGTGAACCCTGTTACATTGGTGCCAAAACCCGGGAGGGAGGAGGGATGTGCTGTCGTGGAGTCCTCGCCACTGCCGTCCACCCAGGGGAGCAGCCGCGGCCATCCGCCGGGGGACAGAGGAGTTGCAGCCGGCCACCTGGACGTGGAGGAACGGCCACTGTCTGCGAGGAGAGGAGGGACTAGCTGCCAGCCGCCTGGAGCGGTGGAGCCGCTGCCAGGGGTGGAGGAGTTCCCTACCGGCTGCCAAAACATGGAGGGGTGTTCCATCTGCCAGGGGTCGGAGGACTGGCTCCGATCCGCCTGGGGAGGATCGGCTGTCGTCCGCCAGAGGATGGAGGAGTGATCGAGGACCAGGTGACGGCGTGTCTGGGAACTGGCGAGCAAGTAATTTCTCTCTCTCTCTCTCTCTCTCTCTCTCTCTCTCTCTCACTGTTGCTCCGCCTTGCCCTTTCCCTCTCCTTTTTTTTGCTTGTTTTGTTTTTCCCTCCCCTCGTCCGCCTCCCCAGCCCTAGAGAGGTGGGGAAAATCCTGCCGGCAGGCGGGGCCAAAAGGGCAGCACAAATGTTTTTTATTTTATTTTCTCTCCCCTTTTCTCCCCAGTTTGGCATGCCCAATTCTCAATGCGCTCTAAGTCCTCGTGGTGGTGTAGTGACTCGGCTCAATCCGGGTGGCGGAGGACGAATCTCAGTTGCCTTTGTGTCTGAGACCGTCAATCCATGCATCTTATCACATGGCTTGTTGAGCGTGTTACAGCAGAGATGTAGCGCGTGTGGAGGCTTTACACTATTCTCCGTGGCATCCACACACAACTCGCCATGCGCCCCACCGAGAGTGAGAACCACATTATAGCGACCACGAGGAGGTTACCCCATGTGACTTCCCATATATATATATATATATATATATATATATATATATATATATATATATATATATATATATATATACACTATATTGCCAAAAGTATTCACTCATCTGCCTTTAGACGCATATGAATTTAAGTGACATCCCATTCTTAATCCATAGGGTTTAATATGACGTCGGCCCACCCTCTGCAGCTATAACAGCTTCAACTCTTCTGGGAAGGCTTTCCACAAGGTTTAGGAGTGTGTTTATGGGAATTTTTGACCATTCTTCCAGAAGCGCATTTGTGAGGTCAGACACTGATGTTGGACGAGAAGGCCTGGCTCGCAGTCTTCGCTCTAATTCATCCCAAAGGTGCTCTATCGGGTTGAGGTCAGGACTCTGTGCAGGCCAGTCAAGTTCTTCCACACCAAACTCGCTCATCCATGTCTTTATGGACCTTGCTTTGTGCACTGGTGCTCAGTCATGTTGGAACAGGAAGGGGCCATCCCCAAACTGTTCCCACAAAGTTGGGAGCATGGAATTGTCCAAAATCTCTTGGTATGCTGAAGCATTCAGAGTTCCTTTCACTGGAACTAAGGGGCCAAGCCCAGCTCCTGAAAAACAACCCCACACCATAATCCCCCCTCCACCAAACTTCACAGTTGGCACAATGAAGTCAGACAAGTATGAGTAGGAGAAGCATGATTCGTCACTCCAGAGAACGCGTCTCCACTGCTCTAGAGTCCAGTGGCGGTGTGCTTTACACCACTTGGTGATGTATGGCTTGGATGCAGCTGCTCGGCCATGGACACCCATTCCATGAAGCTCTCTACGCACTGTTCTTGAGCTAATCTGAAGGCCACATGAACTTTGGAGGTCTGTAGCGATTGACTCTGCAGAAAGGTGGCGACCTCTGCGCACTATGCGCCTCAGCATCCGCTGACCCCGCTCTGTCATTTTACGTGGCCTACCACTTCGTGGCTGAGTTGATGTCATTCCCAATCGCTTCCACTTTGTTATAATACCACTGACAGTTGACTGTGGAATATTTAGTAGCGAGGAAATTTCACGACTGGACTTGTTGCACAGGTGGCATCCTATCACAGTACCATGCTGGAATTCACTGAGCTCCTGAGAGCGGCCCATTCTTTCACAAATGTTTGTAGAAGCAGTCTGCATGCCTAGGTGCTTCATTTTATACACCTGTGGCCATGGAAGTGATTGGAACACCTGAATTCAATTATTTGGATGGATGAGCGAATACTTTTGGCAATATAGTGTATATTAGGGCAGTCAACTGATTAAAATTTTTTAGAATAATATCATACAGTATATATATTAATATTATTCTATAATATATAAACACTTTGTTTATAGTGTGTAGAATATAAAGTCCTTCCTATAAAGTTTTATAATAATTTTTTAGCATTTTTGAAACCATTCTCCTCAACACTTTAATTTGGAACAGTTTGGTGCTTTATTTAAAAATGAAGATATCTCATTGCAGTTGCCACATTCTGACATAAAATATTAAACAGATAGGATGAAGCTTAGAAGTTGCTTTTGTTATTGTAATTTAAAGTGCCTATTGTAGTGCTTCAAGTTTCTTTTATAGTTACCTAAAATGAAAGAACATTAGTAATGTATTGTTCAGTATACTCTGTAATAGGAAACCTTGCAGTTTGGAGAAGAGGCTGTTAATTGTATATAAACACATAAACACATATTATAGTAGAATGCTTTAAGCACAGTATTTGTTGCTCCTATAATGTGCAAAAACTATGGTCAAGTCACACTTTATAAACCAAAACCAGAATATGTGAAACATTATTTACTGTATCTCATACCTGCTTTCGTCTCATCTTGTGGTACCAAATTAAGAATTTAAATGTGTGTACCTTAATGTTGTATGTCGCTCCAGGAGTGAGGGTGTTCAGCAGGGTTTCAGGGATGTCCAGGCTCTTAGTGACCTCAGTGAAGGTTGGGTCAGGGTATGGACACATCTCTTTGTATCTGATGATGAATGAGTGAATGCTAGGGTCAAGGGGCATGGGCATCCGCCAGGACAACAGGATTCCAGTCGAACCCACTCTCTCACCCTCAGGTTTAGAGGGGGTTGCTGGCACTGCAGATAGAGAAAGAAACAAAAAATAATAGTGTAAAGAGTTGATCTTTGAGCATTTTGTGAGATATGCAATATATTACTCTGTATTATTAAACAGCTCTCTGGAATACTTGATTCTGTTTGGTCCAGTCACAACATTCTGCAGTCATACTGTATATTTTTGTGTATTGACCGCTAAACTGCATGATTGACCAGATGTCCCAGGCAATTGATTTCATACAGTGCAGCTGTGGTACTTTCATGTCTCTCGTATCACTCATATGACATAATAAAATAATTTAACATATAATCAAGATTTCAAGTGCATTTCTTTATTTTTTGATAAACAGCTGTATAATAAATGGCATAATCAGTCAGTCAGTTACTACTGAACCTGTTGAGAATTAAAAAACAATTTGATAAAAAAAAAAAAACAATTGACTGTGCATCATCCCTTACTTAGTTATCAGCATTATGTTTAACATTGTTTATTGGGCAGTGACGAACAATACGGAAGCCCAGAACTGCAAGGTCAAGTAAAAAAATCAGTAAATCAAATGTTTTTCTTTAGGTGTCTTACTGTCTCTCTGAGCCTATGTCCTACAAATATATATATATATATATATATATATATATATATATTATCTGAAAATATTTTTTTTCCCTCTTTTTGAATTTTTCTTTTCTCTCTGGAATATTTTTTTCAATTTGTTTCTTTGAATTATTTTATTTATTTTTATTTTTATTTATTTATTTATTTTTTTTTCAAAGGACATAGGCTTAGGAAGGCACTAAGACACCTAAAATATTTTTTTTTACCTAGTGATTTTTTTTTTTACTTTGCATTTCAGGGTTTCCATAAAACTAAAAGCAACAATGCTAACTTAACTAGGCTAAAAATTTTTAGCAATGTGACAGTTGGACAGTGATTTTCACAACAGTGTAGCTTTTCCCATAACAAGCTTAATTTTCCAACGAGTAGTGGTGTAGCGTCACAAAATACAGAATTAATCACATTTTATTGAGTCGAGGCAGTACTCAAACGCGCTTACCTGAACCGTACTCTCTCTCTCATACAGTGCATCCGGAAAGTATTCACAGCGCTTCACTTTTTCCACATTTTGTTATGTTACAGCCTTATTCCAAAATGGATTAAATTCATTATTTTCCTCAAAATTCTACAAACAATACCCCATAATGACAACGTGAAAGAAGTTTGTTTGAAATCTTTGCAAAATTATTAAAAATAAAAAATGAATAAAAATCACATGTACATAAGTATTCACAGCCTTTGATCAATACTTTGTTGAAGCACCTTTGGCACCAATTACAGCTTCAAGTCTTTTTGAGTATGATGCTACAAGTTTGGCACACCTGTTTTTGGGCAGTTTCTCCCATTCTTCTTTGCAGGACCTCTCAAGCTCCATCAGGTTGGATGGGGAGCGTCAGTGCACAGCCATTTTCAGATCTCTCCAGAGATGTTCAATCGGGTTCAAGTCTGGGCTCTGGCTGGGCCACTCAAGGACATTCACAGAGTTGTCCCGGAGCCACTCCTTTGTTATCTTGGCTGTGTGCTTAGGGTCGTTGTCCTGTTGGAAGATGAACCTTCGCCCCAGTCTGAGGTCCAGAGCGCTCTGGAGCAGGTTTTCATCAAGGATGTCTCTGTATATTGCTGCATTCATCTTTCCCTCGATCCTGACTAGTCTCCCAGTTCCTGCAGCTGAAAAACATTCCCACAGCATGATGCTGACACCACCATGCTTCACTGTAGAGATGGTATTGGCCAGGTGATGAGCGGTGCCTGGTTTCCTCTAGACATGACGCTTGCCATTCAGGCCAAAGTGTTCAATCTTTGTTTCTCATGGTCTGAGAGTCCTTCAGGTGCCTTTTGGCAAACACAAATTGGGCTGTCATGTGCCTTTTACTGAGGAGTGGCTTCCGTCTGGCCACTCTACCATACAGGCCTGATTGGTGGAGTGCTGCAGTTATGATTGTTCTTCTTGAAGGTTCTCCTCTCTCCACAGAGTAATGCTGGAGCTCTGTCAGAGTGACCATCGGGTTCTTGGTCACCTTCCTGACTAAGGCCCTTCTCTCCCGATCGCTCAGTTTGGCCGGGCGGCCAGCTCTAGGAAGAGTCCTGGTGGTTCCAAACTTCTTCCATTTACGGATGATGGAGGCCACTGTGCTCATTGGGACCTTCAACGCTGCAGAAATTTTTCTGTACCCTTTCCCAGATCTGTGCCTCGATACAATCCTGTCTCGGAGGTCTACAGACAATTCCTTGGACTTCATGACTTGGTTTATGCTCTGACATGCGCTGTTAGTTGTGGGACCTTATATAGACAGGTGTGTGCCTTTCCAAATCATGTCCAATCAACTGAATTTATCACAGGTGGACTCCAATTAAGTTGTAGAAACATCTCAAGGATGATCAGTGGAAACAGGATGCACCTGAGCTCAATTTTGAGTGTCATGGCAAAGGCTGTGAATACTCATGTACATGTGATTATTTTCGTTTTTTTATTTTTAATAAATTTGCAAAGATTTCAAACAAACTTCTTTCACGTTGTCATTATGGGGTATTGTTTGTAGAATTCTGAGGAAAATAATGAATTTAATCCATTTTGGAATAAGGCTGTAACATAACAAAATGTGGAAAAAGTGAAGCGCTGTGAATACTTTCCGGATGCACTGTATATATAGCACTGAGAAATTCAGTGAATCGGTTCTTTCGGACAGTTCATGTAAATGAACTAATTCACATAAATTATTGTCTGATTTGCTTGAGCCCTTGCGCAGTATATTATATAATATATAATATATTATTATATTTTTAAAATACATTTACTTTAAAATAGCTTCAATGTAATTTGCTACAGTACGATAATAGCTTGTAGTGTAGATACTATATATACTTTTTTCCTTTTCTTTTTTTTGGGGGGGGGGAGTTTCAAAGCAGCTTTTTTTACGTTTAGAATTGTCCTGGTCATTATTATGGTCAGGTTCATATTCAGAGGTCATTCAGAACATGATTGACTTGATAACTGCGGTCTGTTGTTCTGGAGGTGTCAGCCATTTAGTAGAATGACAATATAAAGCCATGAAAAAGCGTGACCTGTTCATGCCATTCTCACAGGAATAAACAGCCAGCACCCAGGGAATCTGATACCAACCTATCAAAGCCTGCTAACTGGAATTAACATAAATTATGCAAACATAATATAAATACAAACAATCATCTCAAATGGCAAATAAAGCACATACGGATTCATGCACTTTTGTCAGTGGTTTAACTTTTACAAAAAAGTGTTGTAGCAGTACTTTGATACAGTGGTGTCAGATGGTAATACCATGGTACATTGATGATATACGTATACCACAGTAATTAATAATTACCATAATATAATATACAGTGCTGGGTAGATTACTTCTGAATTGTAATCGGGTACTGATTACAAAATACATCACAAAATTGCAATCAGTAATGCAGTCTCGCAGATTACATTTGGGGGGTAATCTAATCCAATTACTTTTGGATTACTTCCAACCTAACTCTTTTATTTGATATCACTTGCATTTCAGTATGATTTAAGTTACCTAATTAACACATAATTTAATCCATTAAAAAGTAACTGTAATCTGATTACGAGTATTTTAAAATGTAATTTAATCCAATTACAAGTACTTGATTTTCATACTCTGATTACATAATACAGATTACATGTAATCTGTTACTACTCAGCACTGATAATATACATATCAGTATACATACTATATGTCACACCTTCATGTAAAATACTAGTTATTAGATTATTACCAATCAAATAAAATCAGCAGCAATATTTGGTATGATAATATATTTAACTAGGCATGGAATAAAATAAACGAGATGATACACACAAAGTCACGGTGGCATTTTTGCCTTTGCATTTTACATTTTTGTGAATATTGGTAAATGTGAATGGTATTAAAAATTAAAAACTTTTTGACATTTTTTTGTACATTATGCAATGCAGAAATATCTATTTTATATAATTTTTTGCCAGTGGATAGAATATACCAGAACCCATGTGCATCACACCTAAATGGAAAGTTTAGAAAATTCTGTCATCATTTACTCACCCTCACATTGTTCCAAACTGCTATGCAGGATTGGGAGGGTTACTTTTAAAATGTATTCCACTACAGATTACAGAATACATGCCATAAAATGTAATTTGTAACGTATTCTAAATACTTTGGATTACTTCTTCAGCACTGGTAGATTTTTTCACTTGTTTTGACTATAAAGACTCTGCCAGTACAGTAAGACAAAATACACATGTTAAAAATACATTCTCTGAAAAACCTAAATATCTTATGTAGTGTTGTTTCTAAAACGAGATTAATCAAACTGATCTTGTCTTAAGCATTTTAGATATTTTTACAGAAAAATAATGAAAAATTCTTATCAAGAATAATATTTTTTCCCTAATATCAAAGATCCTACTAGAGAAAAAAAATGATGATCTAACGTGGATTTTCTTTATAAAAAATATGATCGTGTCTAGTAAGAGGTGCATGTAAAAAAAAAAATTTAAATAACATTTTAGCATAGCATAAAGCAAAATGTTCACATGACAATTTACACAAGGTTTATTTCTATTTCTGCTGCTCCAAATTTACTTCAAACTATTCTTTGTCTGCTTGTATGAATGTAACACATCTTAAGAAAGTGTTTCACCGCTGTTCAAATGCACTTTGGATCGCGTCATTTATATGTATAAATGTTTTTCATCTGAAAGCACTAAATATTAAATGAAACAAATGACAATAAAATGCAAAGTAATCTCTTTAGCAATCAAAATACTTTTTTAATGTATCTGTATTCTGATTACCAACTATTTATTATTAACTGGAAATACAGTGGAATACAGTTACTAATATTTAGTATTTTAAATACGTAATCGCGTTACATGTATTCCGTTACTCCCCAAGCCTGCCGATATGCATATTTTTTCCATACAATGAAAG